>NC_082708.1:26709681-27012711 GCF_030144855.1 Hypanus sabinus | reverse complement strand
AGGACTTGAGATAATATGTTCAAATTGTTTAAGACAGCAATGATGTTGAACTTTAGAGTATCATCTGCAGTTCTGGTCACCTACCTACTGGAAAGATACCAATAACCTTGAAAAACTGCTGGGAAAATTTACATGGATATTGTTAGGACATGAAGAATTGAGTTCCAGGGAAAAGTTGAATAGGGTGGGGCTTTATTCCCTTAAGCGAAGGTGAATGAGGGGAGATTTGACAGAGGTATACAACATCATGAGGGGTATAGATAAGGTGAATGTATGAAGGCTTTCTTCCCTCAGGTTGGGTGGGTGAAACTAGATCTAGAGGTCAGGGGTTTAGGGTAAAAGGTGAAATATTTAGGGAATCTGAGGTGGGGGGGACTTCTTCTCTCTCAGGGTGGTAGACAAGAAATGAGCTGCCAGCAGAAATGGTGGATGTGGGTTCAATAGTAACATTTAAAATAAGTTTGGATAGGGACATGACTGAGAGGGATATGGAAGGCTATGACCCAATGCAGGTAAATGGGAATAGGCAGAATTCAATGCTGGCATAGACTAGGTGGACTGAATGACCTGTTTCTATGACTTCCTGTCACTGATTTTATCCAATCAGCCACTTTGACTTGGATTCTGTGATTAACTGGTAGTAACAATTTAAGCTCGTGATTGGAGCTAATGTTTGAATATATTTTACACTTGGGATATATTGAGCGTGACACTTTCCACCACAAATCATTATGGTAACAGAGTGCAATTGTTATACCAAATGTAATTAAATTGTGAGCAAGCAATACCAAGTGTAATTCAATTGTGAGTGAGGCAATGTGACTGAGGAAAAGACAATATAAATCATTTGGCTAGGCAGCCTTTCCATGAAGTGTAATGTCCCATAAATGGAGCTATTACCTCATTTTCAATTCCTCTACTAACCAACACCAAACATAAATGCCATAGAGCAAAATTACCATTACATGCTGTCTAACAGTATTTTCATTTGGAGTGCTGGAAGATTACATGCAAGGCTGAACTTTCTGTTATTGTTTTTGCTTCATTATGAGTGTATTTGTTTGGATATAATCATTATTTATCCATTATCCACCCTCTCATTTGGAGTCGCACCCTTGACGAGCATAGTCCCAGTCATGGTGTTTAAACAATGTGATTTGACAATGTTGACTTAATAAAAACCATACATTAAAAGCAAAAGACATTGTAAACTACCTTGAGTTTAATAGGGGTGTGAACTGATTCTTCAAGTGGATTGTTCAATTATTGGTTTTTAAAACTGGGAAAAAAATCCAGCATGCTCTTTTCTCACTGCTGCCATCAGGTAGAAGGTAGAAGAACTTCAGGACTCGCACCAGCAAGTTCAAGAACAGTTACTACCCCTCAACCATCAGGCTCTTGAACAAAAGGGGATAACCATACTCTATTTCTGGTGTTCCCACAACCGATGATCTCCCTTTAAGGACTCTTTATCTTGTCATTTCATGCTCTCGGTATTATATTTACATCTGCACAGTTTCTTGTCCATTGGTCCTGTTTCGTAACTGTTCTATAGATTTGCTAAGTATGCCTGCAGGAAAAAGAATCTGTTGTATGTGGTGACATGTACAGTATATACTTTGAGAATCAGTTTGCCCACAGAAGGCAGAGGGAGCTTGTAGATGGAACATATTCTATCTGGAGGTTGGTGAGCAGTGATGTTCCACAGGGATCTGTCCTGGGAGCCCACGCTCTTTGTGATTTTTTTTCTCTCTGACTTGGATGAGGAAGTGGCAGGGTGGGTTAGTAAGTTCGTAGATCACATGGTTGGTGGTGTTGTGGCTAGTGTAGAAGGTTATCATGAGTTACAAGATATAGATCAGATGCTGAACTGAGAAGTTGGAAGATGGGATTCAACCAAGAAAAGTTTTGTGTTGTAATGTTCTGCATTTTATCTTCTAATTACATGTAACAGAAGGAGAGTTGGAATGGAAGAAGGCAGAGAGCTCAAAACTAACATGAGAGTTTAAAGACACAGTGCATAATTGATAACAGGACAAATAACCATGAAGATAGAAGGGTGGAGGTAAAGAGAGCAGTTGAGAAAAGAACTAGTGCAAATGTCAGGTAACGTAGAGGGAGGTTTGACCCAAATGCAGGGTAGTGGTGAAAGTTTATGTGAGTGATCACTTTAATAATAAAATGCAAAATAACAAGCCCTGAGAAGCCATGAAACAAGAGAAAATGGATAACAACAAGATAAAGAGGTAGCTGGAGGCTAGAGGCAACTCGTTGAGACTGGCTGATTGAATGGGTGAACAAGGACTTTGGATGAGAGCTGGGTTTAAATAGACTGCAGGTGATGAATTGGAAATGGGTGTTAACTGGGTGGAGACTGAGAATTGCCAGTCCAGGGTGATCTGAATGGGTCCAGTGGAACTCCTTGATGAACGATGGATCAAACACCTCTCCTCCAGGCTGTACCCTTCCCAGTCGACCAGGTACTTCATACCGCATCCATGACAAGCGGAATCCATCAACCAGCAAACTTCCACCATCCTTGGATCTGGAAGTACAGGCTCGGGTGGGTTTAGTGGTCTATGGAGAATGGGCTTAAGGAAGTTTAAGATAAAAAAAAAACAGAATTCGGATAGGAGTTGAGAGGCCATGAACAGAAAATGAGAAAAAGCGAGAGCTCGTATTGCTCCAGATATAACCCAGACTTCTGTTAAAGGATGTTTGCAGATTGTGGGCCCAGACTTCAGAGGACAGAATGAGGAAAGCAGCTGAATTGTCAGTCCAAGTGTTCTGTAAACTGCCACAAGTTGTAGACTGATTTATGTTCAGTTATTGAACTTAGCACAGCAGGCTGGCTGGCAATTATTTTCCAGAATTTTGTTTTATGCTGCAGCAATTTAAAAAAAATACAAGTCAAATCCCTTGCCCAGGAGGTTTACTATTACATTAGCACAATTTAATTTTTCATTTTGGGAAGGCAAAAATCTGCAGATTCTGTATTTATCACAGACAATCATAAGCATGATAAATTCTGCAAGATGCTAGAAATCCAAAGCAACACACAAATACTGGTGGCAGGTCAGGCAGCGTCTCTGGAAAGAAACTAAGAGCTGATGTGCCAGTCCAAGATGGTTTTTCAGGAGTGGAAAGGAAGACAGCAGCATAAAAAGTTGGAGGGGGAAAGAGAATAGCTTAAAGGTAGGTGGGAAAGGTGAAGGACTGGAGAAGAAGGAATCAGATAGGAGAGTGGACCATAGGAGAAGGGAAAGGAGGAGGAAACCCAGTGGGATGTGATAAGCCGGTGAGAAGAGGTAAGAGGCCAGAGTGGGTGTTGTTGCACGAACAAAGTCACTGGAGAGAAGTACTGGTAAATGTGAAGCAATCTCTTTATTCAACAAAATGATAGCAGGCATTACTTTTGGAGGAAGAAGGTCTGCTTAACCTAACACCACATGCTTTATACACTAAAGATCAAAGGACAGTTCAGGACAATTGCATATTTAGAATGCATTGACAATGCTTCTTTTGAACTATTTACACAATCTTTATACCTCCCCCTGTGCACCCACACTACTGATACCAAAGTAATGAATTTAAATCTGCATTGTCTGGTCTTTCAGTTAAACGTGGTTCATGGTTTTTGGGAATCTCTTGTTCAGTGCTGAACTTTGGATATCTAGATCTGAAAATTGGCTGGAGTTATAAGTTGTACAAGCTAACCACAAAAAAACACTAACATTGACGAATAGAAGAAACGTGGGGGGCGGGTGGTGGAAACAATCTTTTTTCCAGAAGGAGAAATCGATATTCATGCTATCAGGTTGGAAGCTACCCAGATGGAATGTGAGGTGTTGCTCCTCCACCCTGAGGGTGGCCTCATCGTGGTACAAGAGGAGAAGGCCATGGACTGACATGTTGAAACAGGAAAGGAAATCAGAATTAAAATGTTTGGCCATCGGGAAGATCCACTTTTACTGAATAGAGCTCAATGAAGTGGCCCCCCAATTTACGACGGATCTCGCCAATGCAGCTGAGGATGCATAGGGTGCACCAGATACAATAGACGGCCCCAGCAGATTCACAGGTGAAGTGTTGCTTCCAATGGAAGGACAATTTGGAGGTGAGGAAGGAGGTGAATGGGCAAGTGTAATACTTGGGCCGCTTGCAGGGATAAGTGCCGGGAAGGGGATTAGTGGGGAGACAGAGGACGCAAGGGGAGGTAAAGATGTGTTTGCTGGTAGGATCCCCTTGGAGATGGTGGAAGTTTTGGAGAATGATGTGTTGGATGAGGAGGCTCATGGAGTGGTAAGTGAGGACAAGAGGAACTCCATCACTGTTAAGGCGGCTGGAAGATTGGATGGGCACTGATGTTTGGGAAAAGGAGAGGATACAGGTAAGGGCTGCATCAATGGTGGAGGAAGAGAAACTTGGGAACAGTTGTGGCAGAGATGAAGAAACTGAGAAAAGGGAATAGCATCTTTGCAGGAGACAGGGTGGGAAGAGGTGTAGTCAAGATAACCACCGGGTTTGGTAGGTTTATAGAAGATGTCAGTCGACAGTTTGTCTCCAGAGATGGAGACCAAGAGATCAAGAAAGGGGAGGAGGTGTCAGAAATGGACCAATTGAATTTAAGAGCAAGGTGGAAGTTGGAGGAAAAGTTGATGAAGTGAGTATGGGTGCATGAAGCAGCAACAATGCAGTTGTTCATGCAGCAGAGGAAGAGTTGGGGAGCATTTCCGGGGCAGGCATGAAACATGAACTGTTGTGCTGAGTCAACACTTCTTGTGTTGGCATAGCAGAGGCCCATGCGGGTACCCATGGCTAACCCTCGATTCTGGAGAAAGTGGAAGGAGTCGAAGGAAGATTGAGGCTGAGAACCAGTTCTGCCAGACGGACGAGGGTGGTGGAGGGTAACTGGTTGGTTTTTTTATTTAAAAAGAAGTGAAAAGCTTTAAGGCCTTCTTAGTGGGGGGGGGGGGGTGGTGGAATATAAGTATATATGATGCACCATCAATAACTCTCGGAGACGTGAGGCGAGATATAGGCTTTTATTGGCTGTAAGAAAGAACAAGCAGCAAGTGACCACCATACTACATCCTGGAGGCCGGGGCTGTGCCTCCAATCGCCTTTATACGGGGGTCTGTGGGAGGAGCCACAGGAGCAGTCAGCGGGGGGGGGGGGGGGGGGGGGTGTCCAGACAGGTATATGTAGTTCACCACAGTATAGGTATTTGGTCAGTCAGGGAATTGAAAGTTAGAGAGGAGATGAAGAACATGAGAAGTGTTATGGATGTAAGTGGGGAGGGACTGAACCAAGGGGGACAGAATGGAGTCAAGGTATGAGGACACGAATTCAGCCGGGCAGCAGCAGGCAGAGACAATGGGCCTACCGGGACAGTCAGGAGGTAGAAGCAGCAGTGCAGGGAAGGGAATGTTGGGAATTCCCAGACAATGCTGGAAAATCTCATCAATGTTCAAAGTAAATTATTATCGAAGTGCATATGTCACCATATGCTAACCCAAGATTCATTTTCTTGCAGGCATTTAGGAACAAAGGAATACACTAGAAAAACTACAAAGACTGACAAAAGAACCGGTGTACAAAAATAAATAATACTGATGTTGGCTCTCGGAAAGCGAGTCCATGGGTTAGTTCAGAGTTGAGGTTAGTGAAATTATCCACGCCAGTTCAGGAGCTTGATGGCTGAAGGGTAATAACTGTTTCTGAACCTGGTGGTGTGGGACCTAAAGACTTTTCTACCTTCTTCCCAATGGCAGCCGCGAACAGAGAGCTCGGCGTGGATGGCGGTACCTGACCTCGCAGTGCTGTTTGTTATCAGCTTGAATTTCAACAGCCTGTCAAGTGAAAAGAATTCTAAATATAGAAGTACAATTTTATGTCCAAGTGTAACGAATTTAGTTATAATTCTCCAGAGAGAGTGTGAGTTACGTGCTTCGTTAACCCGGGTGCAGCCATATTTCCTTAGCTTCCACGCTCCCCCTGCTGGTGAGCTCCAGTAAGACACCAGCACGGCAAACCGAAAGATCAAACCCACTGTAGTCTGGCAGTCTGGCGGACTGGCTTCGACCTCGCCGAGCCCCAACGACAACTGTCAGACATCTCTTTTCTTACTTACCCCTCGAGCAGGATCCCACAATGGAGCACCGGCCATTCACTCCCACACCATCACCGGATCGGAGGCAGCATCTCCAACGCCATCACACTGAGCACAGGGGCCCCCCAGGGTTGTGTGCTCAGACCACTGCTGTTCACTCTGCTGACCCACGACTGTGCAGCAATACACAGCTCGAACCACATCATCAAGTTCGCCGATGGCACCACCGTGGTGGGTCTCATCAGCAAGAACGACGAGTCAGCTTACAGAGAGGAGGTGCAGCGGCTAACGGACTGATGCAGAGCCAACAACCTGTCTCTGAATGTGAACAAAACAAAAGAGATGGTTGTTGACTTCAGGAGGGCACGGAGCAACCACTCCCCGCTGAACATCAACGGCTCCTTGGTAGAGATCGTTAAGAGCACCGAATTTCTTGGTGTTCGCCTGGCGGAGAATCTCACCTGGTCCCGCAATACCAGCTCGATAGCAAAGAAAGCCCAGCAGCATCTCTACTTTCTGCGAAGGCTGGGGAAAGTCCATCTCCCACCCTCCATCCTCATCATATTCTACAGGAGTTGTATTGAGAGCATCCTGAGCAGCTGTATCACTGCCTGGTTCGGAAATTGCACCATCTCGGATCGCAAGACCCTGCAGCGGATAGTGAGGTCAGCTGAGAAGATGATCAGGGTCTCTCTTCCCGCCATTACGGACATTTACACTACACACTGCATCCACAAAGAAAACAGCATTATGAAGGACCCCACGCACCCCTCATACAAACTCTTCTCCTTCCTGCAGTCTGGGAAAAGGCACCGAGGCATTCGGGCTCTCGCGACCAGACTATGTAACAGTTTCTTCCCCCAAGCCATCAGACTCCTCAATACCCAGAGCCTGGACTAACAACAACTTACTGCCCTCTACTGTGCCTATTGTCTTGTTTATTATTTATTATAATGCCTGCACTGTTTTGTGCACTTTATGCAGTCCTGGGTAGGTCTGTAGTCTAGTTTCTTTTTCTGTGTGTTTTTTTAGGATAGTTCAGTGTAGTTTTTGTACTGTTTCATGTAGCACTATGGTCCTGAAAAACGTCTCATTTTTACTGTGACCTGTACCAGCAGTTATGGTCGAAATGACAATAAAAAGTGACTTGACCTTAACAACTTGGGGTTCTCCCATCCACTGTCACCAGCCTCATAGTTCCCTCACCCGCACCTCCCGTTTCTACATCCTACCCAAGATCCACAAACCTACTTGTCCAGGTAGGCCCATTGTTTCTACCTGCTCCTGTCCCACTGCACTTGTATCTTCTTTCCTCGACTCAGTTGTAACCACCCGCCCCTCCCCCCACGAGGTCCAGTCCCTTCCCATCTACATCCGTGACACTTCACACGCATTTGACCTTTTCAATGATTTCAAGTTCCCTGGCTCCGATCATATTTTTACTATGGATGTCCAGTCCCTATACACCTCCAACCCCCACCAAAAGCTCTCTGCTTCTTCCTGGACATCAGACCCAACTCGTTCCCCTCCACCACCACTCTCCTCGATCTGGCGGATCTTCTCACGCACAATAATTTCTCCTTTGGCTCCTCCCACTTCCTTCAAACCCATGGGCACCCACGGGCGCTCGGATGGGTCCCAGCTATGCCTGCCTGTTTGTCGGCTACGTGAAACACTCTATATTCCAAGCCGACACTAGTTTCACTCCCCAACTTCTCCTACGCTGCCGACGACAGCATTGACGCTGCTTTCTCGACTTCATCAACTTTGCCCCCAACTTCCACCCTGCCCTCAAATTTACCTGGTCCATTTCCGACACCTCCCCGCCCTTTCTCGATCTCTCTGTCTCTGGAGACAGCTTATCTACTGGCGTCTCTTACAAACAAACCGACTCTCACAGCTACCTCTACCCACCATGTTACTTGTAAAAACGCCACCCCCTTCTCGCAATTCCTCCGTCTCCGCCGCATCGGGTCTCAGGATGCTTTTCATTCCAGAACTAAGGGTACGCTCCCCTTCTTCAAGAAAGGGGCTCCCTTCCGCCATCATCCCCGCTGCCCTCAACCGCATCGCTTCCATCTGGCGCATGCCTGTTCTTTCCCCATTCCACCAGGGATAGATTTCCTCTTGTCCTCACCTACCACCCCACCAGCCTCCGCGTCCAGCACGTAATTCTCCGAACTTCCGCCATCTCGGACAGGATCCCACCAACAAACATCTTTCTCTCCCCACGCCCCACTTTCTGCTTTCCCCGGGGATCGCTCCCTACGCCACTCCCTTCTCCATTCGTCCCTCCCACTGCTCTCCCTCCTGGCACTTACCCTTGCAAGCGGAACAAGTGCTACTACACCTCCTCCCTCACCACCATTCAAGTCCTTCCCGGTGAGGCGACACTTCACCTGTGAGTCCACTGGGGTCATCTACTGTATCCGTTGCTCCCGGTGCGGCCTCCTGTATATCGGTGAGACCGGACGTGAATTGGCAAAGTGTTTCGCCGAGCGCCTACGCTCCAACTGGAAGAGCAAGATCTTCCAGTGGCCGTCCATTTTAACCCTATCTCCCATTCTAACAAGGCAGTCCATGGCCTCCTCCACCGTGGTGATGAGGCCTCACACCATATTCCATCCGGGCAGCCTCCAACCTGGCATGAACACAGAATCTCGAACTTCCCGTAATGCCACTCCACTCCTTCACCATTCCCCATTCCCTCTTCCCTCTCTCACCTTATCTCCTTACCTGCCCATCGCCTCCCCATCCCCTTTCTTCTATGGCCTTCTGTCCTCTCCTATCAGTTTCCCCCTTCTCCAGCCCTGTATCTCTCTCACCAATCGACCTCCCCCTTCTATCCTTCACCCCCCACCCCCGTTTGTCCTGTCACCTTGTGGTTCTTCCTCCCCTCCCTCCTCTTTCTAACTTTGACTTATCTTTTTCCCCAGTTCCCTGTCAACTGGACTCTTTTCCACAGATGCTGCCTGGCCTGCTGAGTTCCTCCAGCAGTGTGTGTGTTGCTTGGATTTCCAGCATCTGCAGATTTTCTCTTGTATGTTAAAGATTAGCTTTCTTTGTCACGCAAGTCACACTTGCAATGCTAACATAGCACGCCCACAACTCATTAACTCTAATCGTATCTCCTTGGGAATGTGGGAGGAAATCGGGGCACCCGGATGAAACCCATGCGGTCACACACAGACTCTGAACAGATAGCGACGGGAGCTGAACCGCAACCTTACAGCTGACACTGTAAAGCGCTGTGCTAGCTGCTGTATCACCGTGCACAAAGCCAAACGCTTCAATTACCAATAAATATATCGCATCCTTCAGCTCCTGCCCATTATGGGTATATGTGACAGCCGAAATTCCGCTACCCCTTTGGAGTACAGTATCAGAAGTGTGGCATGGTGGAACTCCCCAGTCTGGGCTGGGGTTATTATAATAGTTCGACACCTGTATAAACACAAAAGAGCAGAGAGAAAAAGAAAATCAGAAAATCGCCTTCCTGTCAGAGCTGGTGTTGGGACATTACTGGTGCTCATTACCGCTGGCTGGCTGGACATTTAAATTAAAGTCACTCTCCAGCCCGCAGGGAACTTTATGGCACTTTCCACAGGGAATGACAGGGTAGTTTTATGAGGGGCCGAAACTGCAACAGTATATTCCTCGCCATTGATCTGGCCTGAACTGCTGAGTTCCTCCCGCGTTTGATTTGGTTCCTCGGGAAGGCGAACCGATCAGCTGCCGTTACCGATTCTCTGAGCGCTCCGAGGGACCTGTAACATGGCAACCTAACGCACATTTTGAGCAGGAAGGGATTTTGCCGGATCTAATACTGAACCCCGCGACTCCAACGAGATTAAACAGCACAGGAATGAGCTGAAACTGGGATCGAGTATTGCAGAGGATGGGGTGAAATACAGGTCAGTCCTGTCCACTACAAAGCGCAATGGCGGAGTTAAAATATAACGTGCTTTCTATTGACATTAGAAATGAAGGGGAAATTTACTGAGATTGTACAGGCGTTCAGGAATTAAATTTTGAGCAATATTAAATCTTATTTACAATGTACTCTAGGGGCATATCATGCTTTGGGTACTTTTGACATCTAACTTATCTCAGTCGCACGTTGGGTGTTTGACAATTTCTTTGGACGGGTTCCCTGATGTTTCTTTGTTTGGTGGCTACCTGCGGGAGGACTGTACATCAGACATGCTTTGATAATAAACGTACTTTGAATCTTTGAAAGAGCCAGAGCTCTTTATGCATTTATATTTTTGTAATAAACTGCATGCTTCAAACAAACGAACCGTCTTTTTCCATGGAAAAATGAAAACAAAAACTGCAGATGCTGGGAATCTGTAATAAATCCCCAACATACAGGAGTGGCAATCTTTATTTATTCTATAATTCCCATGGAATTTTATCAAATTCAAGTCAGGAACTTCAGTCCCACATGTTTAGAAGGCAGTCTGGTCTCTAATTTTATGGATGTTCTCCGGAGAGCGTTCTACTGATTGCATCAGCGTCTGGGGCGCAGGGGCTACTGCACAAGGTCAGAAAGAGCCGCGGAGAGTTGTAAACTCAGCCAGCTCCATCACGGGGACTATCCTCCCCAGCATCGAGGACGCCTTCAAAAAGTGATACTTCAAAAGGCGGCGTTCGCCATTGAGGACCCACATTGCAGTCATCAGAGAGGAGGTACAGGACCCCGAACACACACTCAGTGCTTTAGGGACAGCTTCTTTCCCTTCACCATCAGATTTCTAAATGGATAATGAATCCATGAGCATTATTTTTTGCACTCTTTTAATTTAATTTGACTTTTTAATATAGATATTTCATATTTCAAAGAATAAGGAGGTGGCCTACAGGGAAGAAGTCATCACCCTGACACAGTGGTGTCAAGAAAACAACCCCTCCCTCAATGTTGCAAAAACAAAGGAGCTGGTTGTGGACTACAGGAGGAATGGAGACAGGCTAACCCTGATTGACATCAATGGATCTGGGGTTGAGAGGGTGAACAGCTTTAAGTTCCTCAGCATCCATATCACCGAGGATCTCCTGTGGTCTGTACACTCCAGCTGTGTGGTGAAAAAGGCACATCAGTGCCTCTTTCACCTCAGACGGTTGAGGAAGTTTGGTACCGGCCCCCAGATCCCAAGAACTTTTTACAGAGGCAGAACTGAGAGCATCCTGACTGGCTGCATCACTGCCTGGAATGGGAACTGTACCTCCCTTATTTGCAGGACTCTGCAGAGAGTGGTGCTGACAGCCCAACGCATCTGTAGTTGTGAATTTCCCATGATTCAGGACATTTACAAGGACAGGTGTATAAAAAGGCCCAAAGGATCATTGGGGACCCGAGTCACCCCAACCACAATCTATTCCAGCTGCTACCAGCTGGGAAATGGTACCACAGCATAAAAGCCAGGACCAACAGGCTCCGGGACAGCTTCTTCCACCAGGCCATCAGATAGATGGATGAACTCACGCTGACTTGAGTGTACTCTATATTACATTGGCCATTCTATTTATTATAAAATATCATAAATTACTATAATTGCACATCTAGATGGAGACATAACATAAAGATTTTTACTCCTCATGTATGTGAAGGATTTAAGAAATAAAGTCAATTCAATTTATAACATGTTTTATGTATTGTACTGTTCTGCTCGCACAGAACCACAGATTTCCAGACATACTGCATGTCAGCGTTACTAAACCTGATTCTGATTCTGCTGTAGGATGTTCTAGTGAAGACCCAAGAGATTGTAGACACTGGAAACTGGAGCATAAAATAGGATGCTGGAGGATCTAGGCAGGTCAGGCAGCATTTGTGGAAGGAAGTGGGCAGTTGATGTTTCAGGTCGATGCCCTTCAGCTGGACTGAAAAACAGAGTGGAGACAGCTGGTGTGAAAAGAATATGTTTGGCACAGCATTGTGGGCCGAAAGGCCTGTATTGTGCTGTAGTTTTCTCTATGTTTCTAAAGAAACACCTTTCAATTCAGAGGCTGTGCTCTGTGGTCCTAGATTCTCCCACTTTTGGAGGTGATAGGTGGAGGTGACAGGGCTGAAAATGATGGAATCTGATCGGAGAGGCAGGTGGAGTATGTAATTAAATGAGGGAAGTGAGAGGGTAGATGGTGTTGTATTACCTTAAGGAAGATCTACAGATCTGGCATTCATGTACAGTAGCTGACATCCTTGGCCTTGTAGACAGCACGATATGAGTAGAGAGATAGTGGCAAAGGGACTTTGGCAAGTTGCCACAGTGCATTTTGCAGTTGGCTCACACAGTGGCTTTGGTGTGGCAATGGCACAGAGAGCGAACGATTATAGCGGATGTGTTGCTGGTGAATAGGTGGTTTATTCATGCTTGGTTTTGAACTCAGAGCCAAACTAACCAAGTCCAATGGAAAATATTCATTCACTCTGCTGACTTGTGTTTTTGCAGATCGAGGAGAGGCTTCTATGGAGGGGTGTGGGAGGTGGCAGAGGGAATGAGAGGATAAAGTGCTTGCTGCAGAACAGCCAACACCTGACCTGCTGATAAGCACCGGGTGGCTGGTCATCGATCAGATGTCAGAGCCTTGTGGTGCGAAGGATGGATGGCCTCTCCCTTAGAGGACATCGTAGTTACTTTGAACATTAAAGCTGAAAAGTCTTTTGATTCAGTTATTACTCTATTGTCCAGATCTTTGTGCATTTCAAAGCTGAAAGTAAATTTATTATTGAAGTACATATATGGCACCGTACAGTACCCTGAGATTTTATTTTGCGGACATTCGCAGCAAGTACGAAGAAACGCAGTAGAATCAATGAAAAACCACACGCAGCAAAGGTGGACTGATCATCGTGAACATCCCCTGTCCTTAACAATAAAGATGAGCAGTTGAACATGGCTGGCTTAGAGACACTGCTCCATGGAACTCCTGCAGCAACGCTCTGGGCTGAGATGCTTGCCTTCTGACAAATACAACCATCTTCCTTTGCTGGGAGGGATGATCCCAGCCTTTGAGTATTTTTACCCATGCGTCTATTGACTTCCTCTTTCAAAGGCTTCTTGACATCAAAAAATTCCTAATGTTGAGGGAAGGCATTCTCCCTTCTCCTCTAGGATTCAGCACTCTGATTCATGTTTCGAACTTGATTGATCTTGTATTAATGTTTTAGGAGTGTTTGATGGCTCTGGGCATGAAGTTTAGAAGAATAGAAGAATATTGAAACCTATCAAATTGAAAGGCCTAGATAGGGTGGACATGGAGAGGATGCTTCCTATAGTGATGGTGCCTAGGACCAAAGAGCACAGCCTTAGAATAGAAAAATGTCCCTTTAAAACAGAGATGAGGGAGAAACTTTTTAGCTAGGTGGTGTTGAATCTGTGGAATTCATTGCCACAGATGGCTGTGAAGGCCAAGTCACTGGGTATATTTAAAATGGAAGTTGATAGGTCCTTAACTTGTAAGGGCATCAAAGGTTAACGGGAGAAAGCAGGAGAGTGGGGTTGAGAGGGATAATGTATCAGCTGTGTTGGAATGGCGCAGCAAACTTGTTGGGCTGAGTAACCTTCTTCTGTTCCTACTTCTTATGGAAAACCAACGTGACAGAACGTGAAGTGGGTAGATGGGAACTAATTAATTAGCTGATTTGGATTTATCCTGATTTATGTAGATGGAGAAATAACTGGGCACTTTTGAGCACTGCTGGATAAACGGTGTCAACGTACGCTCAGCGGCCACTTTATTAAGTACTTAACAATAAAGTGGCCACTAAGTGTATGCTTGTGGCCTTCTGCCGCTGTAGCCCATCCACTTCAATGTCTGACATGCTACACATTCAAAAATGCTCCTCTGCACACCACTGTTGTAAAGTGTGGTTATCTGAGCTACTTTCACCTTCCTTCCAGCCTGAACCAGTCTGGCCATTCTCCTCTGACCTCTCTCATTAACACAATGTTTTTGCCCATGAAACTGCTGTTCACCAGGTGTCTTGTTTTTGTTTTCCAGATTCCGTAACAGAGACAGTTGTGCGTGAAAATCCCAGGAGATCAGCAGTTTCTGAGATACTCAAACCACCCCGTCTGGCACCAATAATTAATTCCGTGGTCAAAGTGACCTGGTTCACATTTCTTTCCCATTCTAATGTTTGGTCTGAACAACATCTGAGCCTCTTGACCTTGTCTGCATGCTTTTATGCATTGAGTTGCTGCCACATGATTGGCTGATCGCATTAACAGGCAGGTGTGCTGGTGTACCCAATAAAGTGTCCATAGTGTAACCAGGCACTTTCTTGCAATTCCCAATAAGCGGCACTGATGTAGCTGCAAAAGATTAAAGTCACCACTAGTCCTGCAGTGCACAGATACTGGAAATCTCGAACAACACACACAAAAAGCTGGAAGAATTCAGCAGGACGTGCAGCATTTATGGAAGGAAATGGACAGTTAGGATCTTGGCCTGAAACATAGACTGTTCATTCCCTGCATAGAAACTGCCTGACCTGCTGAGTTCCTCCAGCATTTTGCCTGTGTTAGTCCTGCAGCACAAGCCTTTAGTACAACTGTTAAAGTGACATGAATTTGATTTATCTAGTGCTCAAAACCATTCATGGTGTCATGTGGTATTAATCTAACTGACTGGCAACGGAGCCTGTGAGCAGAGCCAGACACTATGATGGATTATTTGTTCAATGCTATAGGCTGACGTTGGTTGCAAGTGTATCAGATTAATTCTTTGTGCTTACTTGCTGGAATGTGCATCACTGAAGACGCAGTGCTTCTTGGAGATTCAGGTAGCACCCACTTCCTGCTACAGCAGTTCGAATATTGGATATTTACTTTAATATAATTCCCAAATCACCACCAGAACACCTGAGACACTGAATAAAAATTCGCTAGTTTGGAATTTATGTGGAAAAATAAACACAGAATGTACTGAACTAGTTTATCAAGGACAACAATCTCAGGCTGCTGGTTCACAGTGGGAGGCCACTTAAGAGAGTTGCTTTGGAAACTGACATGGCAACCTCTTCTTTCAATCTTTGTACAATGATAATTCATCAAACAACATTAATTTCTAGTCAATAAAACTATCACTTTTTTTCTCTTCTAGCTATATTATAATCAGAATTCCCTTCCCTCTTAACCCAGAGGAGCATTAATCTTTAGTGGAAAAACTTTCCATAGGAATGCATCCCCATTTGTAACATGAGATTCAGTGGGGAGGGTGGGTAACTTTCGCATTATGGAAAATTGTGGTACAAATGACTTTCTAGGCACTCTCCATAATTCAAGAGTACACATGTTCCTCCAACATTCATACAGACAAACAGACAGACATACTTTATTGATCCCGAGGGAAATTGGGTTTCATTACAGCCGCACCAACCAAGAATAGTGTAAAAATATAGCAATATAAAACCATAAATAATTAAATAATAATAAGTTAATCATGCCAAGTGGAAATAAGTCCAGGACCAGCCTATTGGCTCAGGGTGCCTGACACTCCGAGGGAGGAGTTGTAAAGTTTGATGGCCACAGGCAGGAATGACTTCCTATGACGCTCAGTGTTGCATCTCGGTGGAATGAGTCTCTGGCTGAATGTACTCCTGTGCCTAACCAGTACGTTATGGAGTGGATGGGAGTCATTGTCCAAAACGGCATGCAACTTGGGATGGCATCCTCTTTACAGACACCACCGTCAGAGAGTCCAGTTCCACCCCCACAACATGACTGGCCTTAAATAAATTAATTATTATTATGAGATTATTAATGATTCTGTTGGTGTCTGTTACCCTCAGCCTGCTGCCCCAGCACACAACAGCAAACATGATAGCACTGGCCACCACGGACTCGTAGAACATCTTCAGCATCGTCCAGCAGATGTTAAAGGACCTCAGTCTCCTCAGGAAATAGAGAAGGCTCTGACCCTTCTTGTAGACAGCCTCAGTGTTCTTTGACCAGTCCAGTTTATTGTCAGTTCATATCCCCAGGTATTTGTAATCCTCCACCATGTCCATACTGACCCCTTGGATGGAAACAGGGGTCACCAGTGCCTTAACACTCCTCAGGTCCACCACCAGCTCCTTAGTCTTTTTCACATTAAGCTGCAGATGATTCTGCTCACACCATGTGACAAAGTTTCCCACCGTCGCCCTGTACTCCGCCTCATCTCCCTTGCTGATGGTTCCAACTATGGTAGAGTCATCAGGAAACTTCTGAAGATGGCAAGACTCTGTGCAGTAGTTGAAGTCTGAGGTGTAGATGGTGAAGAGAAAGGGAGACAGGACAGTCCCCTGTGGAGCCCCAGTGCTGCTGACCACTCTGCCTGACACACAGTGTTACAAGTGCACGTACTGTGGTCTGCCAGTCAAGTAATCAATAATCCATGACACCGGGGAAGCATCCACCTGCATCACCGTCAGCTTCTCACCCAGCAGAGCAGGGCGGATGGTGTTGAACGCACTGGAGAAGTCAGAAAACATGACCCTCACAGTGCTCGCCAGCTTGTCCAGATGGGCGTAGACACGGTTCAGCAGGTAGACGATGGCATCCTCAATTCCTAGTTGGGGCTGATAGGTGAACTGGAGGGGGTCTAAGTGTGGCCTAACCATAGGCCGGAGCTGCACTAGAACAAGTCTCTCCAGGGTCTTCATGATGTGGGAGGTCAATGTAGACATTGGAGCCACTGGGGCACTGCATCTTCGGTACAGGAATGAGGCAGGACGTCTTTCACAGCACAGGAACCCTCTGGAGACTCAGGCTCAGGTTGAAGACATGGTGAAATACTCCACATAGCTGAGGGGCACAGGCTTTGAGCACCCTGGGGCTGACACCATCCGGGCCTGCAGCCTTGCTTGGGTGGAGACGTTTCAGCTGTCTTCTCACCTGTTCAGCTGTGAAGCCCACCATGGTGGTTTCAGGTGTGGGAGGGGTGTAGTCACGAGAGCAAGGTGGGGGGCTGTGAGGAGGGGTAGGAGGGGAAAGTGGAGTATGTGTTGGTTGGGGGCTGACAACAGATGAATCGTGGGGGATGGGCAGGGGGTCACGGTGTCAAATCTGTTGAAGAACAGATTAAGTTCATTGGCCCTGTCCACACTGCCTTCAGCTCCTCTGTTGCTAGTTTGCCACAACCCAGTGATGGTCCTCATCCCACTCCAGACCTCTCTCATGTTGTTCTGCTGGTGTTTCCACTCAAGCTTCCTCCTATACCTGTCTTTAGCCTCCCTGATCTTGGCTTTCAGGTCCCTCTGTATTGTCCTCAGCTCCTCCATCTCTAAACGCCCTCTTTTTAGCGTTCAGGATGTCCTTAATGTCCTTTGTTACCCATGGCTGATGGCACGAGATCACAGGCCAACAGGACTCTGAAATGACCTACTGGCTTATCCATTAGCCTTTTCTCTCTAGCATACTAGTCCTGTTGTCTAGTATGCACACAGTCCTCGGTCTTGGTTTCTTTATTATTTTAATATCGATTTAGAAAGGTATACATTTTGGTATGCATGGTTAGTTTATCGTTAGATTAGGCGAAGATGTTTCCAGAATATGATGTGAATGAAATAATTCATATCTGCCACGGTGTTGCCTGTTTATAGCCACCCAGGAGAGAGCCACCAGAGTCAAAGTGCTCCTTCCAAGATGGTGTGGCACAGCGTCCAAGTCGGTGCTGCCCCCCAGTGTTCACTAAGCAGAAGACAAGCTGTGTTGTGTTTGACTGCAGACTTCTGCAACATTCATAGACTCTGGGTCTTGGACTATATTTTTATTTTTTAATGCAACAGTATTTTACTGATATCTTGTATATGCTTGCTACCTTTTATGTGCCTTCTGCTGCGTGCGATTGTTGGTACTGTGTTTTGCACCTTTATTTGGCTGTGTTCATGTATGGTTCAATGACAATTCAAGTTGAACTTGTCTGTAGGGTAAAATTTGTTGAAGAATTAATCAGCCCCTGTTATAGAACTGAGCAGCAAATGTATGTGCAATTAAACAAATGACTGACAGAGCAGCAGTGGGACAAATGGGTGCTCAAGTCTGCAATTAAAACAGGGTTGATCCTTTATCATTATTAGATTATCCTTTATCATTAAATTATTTAGTCAATAATAATCCATCCAAAACTAATTTGTTTTAGGACAGGAGCCCTAGTTTAGACTGAACTGATAGTTATTATCTGACCAATGCTTATTTCCAAAATAAACAACATGCCTGCAACACTAGTTCTTTAACTTGAAGCCACAGATATTTCAAACATTTGATTGCCGTTGGACTTGTGTCCAGCAAGTTTTTGACCAAGGGAGCAATGACAGTTTGATGATAACCAGATGAAGGTCTCAGACAGAAGCGTCAGCACTTTACTCCTCTCCATAGATGGTGCCTGGCCTGTTCAGTTCCTCCAGAGTGTGTGTTTCGCTGGATTTTCAGCAATGGCAGAATCTACTTACTTATTTAGTGATTATAGTGCAGAGTAGGCCCTCCCTGCCCTTTGAGCCACGCCCTGCCACCCCCCCCCCCCCCCCATCAACCCCTGACAACTCCAATTTAACCCTAATCTAATCATGGAACAATTGATAATGGCCATATAACTTACCCGGTACGTCTTTGGACGGTATGAAGAAACTGGAGCACCTGGGGAAAACCCATGCATTCCACAGGGAGGACAGGCAGACTGGAATTGAAATCTGAACTCTGAACTCTGACACTCTGAGCTGTTTTAGCTTCGAGCTAACTGCTACCCTACTGTGGCACCCATATCTCCCGTACTTCTTGTGTTTGTTGAAGGGAGGTGCATTCTTTAAAGCATTAATAGGCACTTTTGGAAGGCCCAAGATTGAGATGGAATTGTAGGCCACAGGTTAAAAAAACTGCAGACATCCCACCTCTCCCGGAAGTTCTGGGAGTCTCCCGCATATTGATAGCAGCTTCCTGACACCCACAAATTATATACAATATCTGGAAATCGATTTTTTTGTGAGATAGAGGGAGAGGGAGAGAGCACGCGTGCATGTGTACGCGCCATGACAGACTGTTCCAAAAAAAGAAAACATAAAACGTACTTCACCCCAGACTACACTAAAGTGTGCCCCTGCCTAATAGGGGTAAAAAATAATGACAGTATTGCTCACTGCACTGTTTGCAACAGTGACTTTTCTATTGCCCATGGTGGGTTCAATCACTGCTGAGGTGAGTTTAACAGGTGTCATTCGTTAATTAGCATAGCTAACGTTATTTAAACTAGCTGGCTCGCTGCTAAGGGGCTACTCTATTGCAGACATCCCACCTCTCCCGCAAACTGATGGTGCTACCTCCCTGAAATGAGTTTTTGTAGGGTGGGATGTATGAAACTGCACTGCAAGACCACGGAGAAGAGATCTGTTGCTGCTCATTTTGCGCAAAAGTTCCAAATCTGAAAGGCGAATTTCACACCTGTACTATGTTGGAGTTTTTTGAGCTTTGAACAAAATGCTATGTCAATGCCAAGTCATTTGCTCTAGAGCATTCCTGCTAAAACAAAGATGTAAACATACACTGGAATTGCACAGAATATTTCTTTCTTTACAATTGAGTATCTGACTGAGTGGTGGCATAACAATAACCTCTTACTCACCATCGGCAAGACTATGGGGCTGATTAATGACCAGGAGGAGGAAACCAGGGGTTAATGAGCCAGTCCTCATCTGAGGACCAGAGATGGAGAGGGTCAACCACTTTAAATTCCTTCATGTCGTTATTTTGGAGCTCCTGACCTGGGGCAACCGCGTAAGTGCAATTACAAAGAAAGCGCAGTAGCACGTCTACTTCCTTAGGAGTTTGCGAAGATTCGGCATGACATCTAAAACTTTGACAAACTTCTGTAGATGTGTAGTGGGGAGTATGTTGACCAGCTGCATCATAGTCGGCTATGTAAACAGCAATGCCCTTGAATGGAAAATCCTACAAAAAGTAGCGGATGTGGCCCAGTCCATCACAGGTAAAGCCTTCCCTTCCATTGAGCACATCTACATGAAATGTTGTTGCAGGAAAGCAACATCCATCATCAGGGATCCCCACCACCCTGGAAATGCTGTTTTCGCTGCTGCCATCAGGAAGGTGGTACAGGAGCCTTAGGACTCACACCACTAGGTTCAGGAACAGTTATTACCCCTCAACCATCAGGTTCTTGAACCATCCAAATGTTCCCACAACCAATGGACTCACTTTTAATGATTTTTCATTTCATACTTTTAATATTTATTGCTTATTTATTTATTATCATTTTGTTCTTTTTGTATTTGCACAATTTGTTGTCTTTTGCACACTAGTTGAACATCCAAGTTGGTGCAGTCTTTCATCGATTCTGTTATGGTTATTATCCTATTATGGATCTATTGAGTATGCTTGCAAGAAAATGAATCTCAGCATTGTATATGGTGACACATATGTACTTTGATAATAAATTTACTTTAAACTTTAAACTATAAAACAGCATTATGAAGGATCCCATGCACCCCTCATACAATCTCTTCTCCCTCCTGCCATCTGGGAAAAGGCTCCGAAGCATCCGGGCTCTCACGACCAGACTATGTAACAGTTTCTTCCCCCAAGCTATCAGACTCCTCAATACCCAGAGCCTGGACTGACACCTTGCCCTACTGTCCTGTTTATTATTTATTGTAATGTCTGCACTGTTTTTGTGCACTTTATGCAGTCCAGTGTAAGTCTGTAGTCTAGTGTAGCTTTCTCTGTGTTTTTTTTTTATTATGTAGTTCAATCTAGTTTTTTGTACTGTGTCATGTAACACCATGGTCCTGAAAAACGTTGTCTCATTTTTATTAGGCTCTGTACCAGCAGTTATGGTCGAAATGACCATAAAAGTTGACTTGACTTGACTTGACTAAATTCATTCCTAGAAATGGAATTGTACATTTCTGGATGCCAAGTACAGTGCATCGATATGTCACCAGGTTTGAAAAGCTAACTTGATTCTTTGTTACCAATTAACAAGCAGCTCAGCATTCTAAAGCAGTTAAGTTAATGAGTGTCTCTTAACTACTTTTAAGGCAACATTTACACTAAAACACCTTGTGCCTCAAGACTACATCTAAATTAGAATTCTATGTGTGTGGTTGTTCAAATCAATAAAGCCAAGGCTCTTTTTCATTCTTATCACTCTGCAAAGACCGGAATCAAATGTAACATTGAAGTAAAAAGCACGTCTGCTGAATGAAAATTCAGACTGGGCAAAGGCAATTTAGAGTTCATGCACAATCATTTACACTTTGCTCTGATAGGAAATTGCATACATGAGTCAGGTCATGATCTGTCTTTAGTTCGAAACTGAGTTACAGTCAGAACTCTTTACTTTGTGTTCTGCAAATATTTAAAGTTCTAACTTGTGAAATATTCAATACTTTCCGAAAAGGATAGCAAAAATTCCAGACAACCACCATCGAGCTGTACCGGCTCGCAGCAAGCTGAGTGTAAACTCACCTGCCAGCCACAAGTAAGCTTGCAATTAAACTCAAAGCGAATAGTGTGAAATTAAAGTAGGTGAACATTAACAACATTACAGAACATTTATCGAGCTGGCAGAGGCTGAACATGAGCCATTGCCAGAATTTAAGTCTATTGCTGTAAAAGAATTTCTTCTTTCTCTCGAGATGTAATTGGCATGATTAAAATGGAACAGAGAAGAAATGTTTTATTCCAAGGAGAGGAGGAGGAGGAGGAGGAGGAGGAGGAGGATGGAGGCGGAAACCTCTATCACATTTGGAAGGTGAAGAGCTTGAAATGCTGTGGGCTGGAAACTGGGATGTAAATTATAAACACAAGAGGTTCTACTAATGCTGAATATCCAATGTACCACATGCAAAATGCTGGGGGAACTCAGCAGGTCAGAAAACATCTATGGAAAGGAATAAAAAGCTGACATTTTGAACTGAGTCCCCATTCTGATGAAGGGTCTCTGTCTGAAGCATCAAATCTTTATTCTTTTCCAGAGATGGTGCTTAATAAGCAGAATTTGTCCAGCATTTCTGTCTGTTATGCTGGGATGTAAATGTTTTAATTTTGCAGAATGACAGAGGGGGAAATAGTGGTGCGATTAAAACAATAGCGTGATTAACATAATGTTATAGTATCAGCAACCTCGGTTCAATTCCACCTCTGTCTGTAAGCAGGTTGCACATTCTCCCTGTGACTGTGTGTGTTTCCTCCTGGTGCTCCACTTTCCTCCCACAGTCCAAAGATATGCAGGTTAGTAGTTACATGGGTATAGCTGGGTGACAGAGGCTTGTTGGGCCAGAAAAGACCATTACTATGATATATCTATAAACATTAAAAAAAGCTTCAATTCATTTCCATCAATTATTGCTGTAGTTTGGATCTTTCATTTCAAACATTAAAGAGAACACTTTCCTGTTCATATCCCACATAAATGAAATAAAATCCTGGGGTTGTATGCGAGAGCCCTCAGTACAGCAACAGGTCCAGACCCTATGAATACAGAGGGTTCTGGTTAATGGGGGCACATCCCAACCAGTACTTTTTGACCCAGGTAGCTGAAGTTAGCAGCTGCCCCAATTAGTTGAAGTTTCATGGAACTAGTTAAAAAGGTGTAAAAAAGACAAACTACCATTATACTGTCATACAGAACAAACTAGGACACTGCCAATACCATTACAGCACTATAAAACTGTGTATTAGTTTCTAATAGTTATTTACAGTGTAATTAATACAGTGTACACTGCTGCATTCTTTTGATTGACTGTAAATAAACAAAATCAGTGCAGACACCTAATGTACACAATGAACTGCCTTCATACAATGCTTTTGTCAATTACGTCCTCCAAGTCTGCATTTTCATTGTAACATTCAAGATGATGGTTGATATTTAAATTCTTCATAGTTTCTAACTTGGTGAAGTACTGAAATTGTTTCATTTTCATTCCTGGCCGTCCCTGGGATATCCAAGCCTAAATGCTTGAAACCACAGTGAGCAAAACCATTCTGATTTGTCTTATTGCTTATTTCACTCCAACTATCATCGACAAAGATCACTGCTTTTTGAACTCATGCAACTGACCCTATTTAGAGATTGTTCAGTCGGAGCACAGCTTACAGTCTAATGGCCATGCAAGTGCACACGACTGACGCTAGTTCTAAACGGTTCAGCAACAGTCTCCTGTCTGAAATAAGTGGAGCTGTGTCCAAATAAATGAAGGGCATCCCAGCTCTTTTCTCTGTTGGTTTTTGTTCCTTAAGAGTTGTCCCAAATAACTAGCTGTCCCTAGCAACAAAAGGCCCTATTAACTGAAATCCACCTATATCTCTATGTATCCCCCTCTCCAATTTACATAAATATTTTTAAAAAGTAGACATTGCACGAGAGAGCTTTTAGAGTGGTAACAAGTCCATACCAGATATCACCCTATGAATGTATCCCCCTATCTCTCGCAGTCTCATTATCTCTCTTATCTCTCCACTTTCAATACCTCCTTTCTTTTTTCCATTTCTCCCTATCTCTCGCAGTCTCTCTATCTCTCTGTATCTCTCCCTCTTTCACTATCTCCCTTCTTGTTCCTTCTCTCTCTCCTTTTGAGACAACTTAATAAAAGTTATCATTCAGATTGACTTTGGACATTCGTGGCCCTTTTGTCTCCTCAAAGAACCATGTCAAGGTCATGACGTCGGCCAAGGGAATGGGCAGTCTTTCGATGGTTTCTGGTCACTGGACTGATTTCACGTACGGGAGGATTATCAAATGAGGAAATTTTCAGCAGATTGAGAAGTAAACTCATACTCTTCTAAATTTACAGGTGATCATATTGCATTACCCCTAATTCTGAGGTGGCTTGAAGCTGTGAGGATGTTTCTCCTAGTGGGGAAATCTAGAACAAGAGCTATATCAAATCATGAGGGATGTAGATAAGATGGCTGGTGATTCTCTTTTTCTCCGGACTGGGAGTCTAAAACTAGAGGACATAGATTTAATATGGGGAAAGATTTAAGGAGGACCTGAGAAATCAATTTTTCTGTTGGAAATATAGAACAAATGTCCAGAGGAAGTGGTAGAGATGGTTCCAAGTACAAGCATTAAAATATACAGTATTCGTACAGGTAAATGGATAGAAAAGGCTTTGAGGGACATGGACCAAATACAGGGAAATGGGATGAACGCAGTAATACCTCTTAGTGGAGGACGTACAGCATCCTAGTTGAGGCATCAGTGGTAGAAGGGGTGAGCAGCTTCAATTCAGTGGGCGTCAACAGAGGATCTACCCTGGACCTAATCACTGGTGCAATCGTGAAGAAGGGACACCAGTGGTTCTACCTAGTGGGGAGTTTGAGAAGGTCTGGTGTTAACAGACACTCGTCTAAATGTCTATAAAGGTGCAGACATGGAGAGCAATGTGACTGGTTGCATCACGGCCTGGTACAGAGCCTCCAGTGCACGGGACAGAAAGAGGCTGCTGCAAGTTACAGACTCTGCAAGCTCCATTGCAGGCACAACCCACTGAGAGGTCGCACTGTGTACAGTTTTGGTCACCATGTTGCATGGGAAAGATGTGGTTAAGTTGGTAAAAGGTTTACAAGGATAATGGCAGGCATTGAAGGACCGAGGTATAGAGAAAGGGTGGCCAGGCTAGGACTTTATTCCTTGGAACTCGGGAGAATGAGGAGCAAACCTATAGAAATAGAATGCTAATGTACAGCACAGGTCTTTCAGCCCATAATGCTGTGCTGACCTTTTAATCTATTCTACAATCAATCTAACCCTTCCCTCCTATATGGCTCTCTATTTTCCTATCATCCACTTGCCTATCTAAAAGTTTCTTAAATGCCGTTAATCTATCTGCCTTTATCATCACCCCTGGCAAGGTGTTCTACACACCTACCACACTCTATGTAAAAACTTACCTCTGACATCTACCTGTATTTTCCTCCAATCACTTTAAAATTACGCCTCTGTGTATTAGCCAATTCCACCCTGGGAAAAAGTCTCTGACTATCCGCTCTATTTATGCTTCTTATCAGTTTGTACACCTTTATCAGCTCACATCTGATCATCCTTCATTCCAAAGAGAAAAACTGCAGCTTGCACAACCTGTCTTCACAAGATATGCCTTCCAGTCTCGGCAGCGTCCTGGTGTATCTCCTCTGCACCCTCACTAATGCTTCCACTAATGAGCTGACCAAAAATGGATACAATATTCCAAGAGTGATCTAACCAGGGTTTTATAGAGGTGCAACATTAACTCATGGCTCTTGAACTCAATTCCCCAACTGGAGAAGGCCGATGTATCATATGCTTTCTTAACAACCCTGTCAACTTTCGCAGCAACATTGAGGGATCTCTGTGTTCCTCACACTGACAAGAATCCCACCATTAACCTTGTATTCTGCCTTCAAATTTGACCTTGCAAATTGAATCACTTCACACTTGTCTGGGCAGAACTCTATCTGCCACTTCTCAGTTCTGCCAATATCCCATTACAAACTATACCAACCCTCCACACTATCCATAACTCCACCAAACTTTGTGCTCCTCACCTTCATCATTGCTTAAAATTATGAGAGGCATAGATAAGGGGGACAATAACATTCTTTCCCCTAGGGTAGGGAAGTCTGAAACTAGGAGGCACAAGTTCAAAGTGAGAAGGGAATGATTTAAAATGAACCTGAAAGGCAGCTTTTTCACACAGAGATTGGTGAGTGCGCTTCCAGAGGAAATGGTTGTGGCAGGTACAAAACTGTCCTTTAAGAATTACTTAGATAACGGCAGGTGTTTTAGGGGCTGGGGTTAGAGGGGTATGGACCGAATGCAGGAAATTGGGACAAGCTGGGTAAGCATTGTGACTAGCATGGGCTCGTTGGACCGAAGGGCCTCCATTTGTGCTCCAGTGTTCTGTGACTCAACAACCCTAAGTGGGTTACTAAATCTTAGAACTTTCTATCTCAGAGACCCAAGGAGGCTAAATCATTTGTCATTTTCAAAGCTATGTAAGTGGAGTTGAAACCAATATCAAATCAGCACAGTTAACTCATGGGCATGCTGTATATAACATTCTTCTGCTTCTGTCTCTTCAAAAGACACATGAACAAAATTAGATCCTTTGGCTCATCAAGTCATCCCTGCCATTCAATCATGACTGATTTATTTTCCTTCTCAACCCCCATCGTCCTGTCTTCTCCCCATAATCTTCGATGCCCTTACTAGTTTAATTCCTAACAACTCCTGCTTTAAATCTACCCAATGACCTTGGCCTTTTCAGCTGTTCATGGCAATGAATTCCACAGATCCTCTGGCTAAAGCAATTCCTCCTCACTGCTGTTCTACAGGGATGTCCTTTTATTCTGAGGCTGTGCCCTCCATCCGCTATAGGAAGTATCCTCTCTATGTTCAGTCTATCTTGGCCTTTCAATATTCGGTAGATCCTCCTTTGTTCTTCTAAACTCCAGCTGGTAGTGAAGGCCCAGAGCCATCAAACACTCCCATATATTAACCCTTTTATTCCCAGGATCATTCTCATAAACCTTCTTTGGAACCTGTCCAATACCAGCACATCTTTTATTAGATATGGAGCCCAATACTGCATACGATATTCCAAATGCACTCTGATCAATGCTTTATAAAGCCGTAGCATTGCATTCTTGCTTTCATATTCTAATCTTCTTGAACTGAATGTTAACATTGCACTTGCCTTCCTGTTGTGTTTGATGCTGAGTGAATCGGTTAAAGTGCTGCCTTAAGCGACAAGAACTCCGGCATGGACAGTCCCAAGCCTGGCTGTGAAAGGAGGCGGGTTGGGCATGGGGCTAGCAACCCCATCCCGTAAAAACCCAGAGCTACAGAAACGACAGCTACAGAAGCTCTAAAGACCTCATTCCTGGGAGAGGAGAGATCTACAAAGATGGGCTGCACCTGGGGTCAACCTGAAAGACTGGCCCGGGACACAGGACTCTGGCAAGCTGTCTCTGCCCCAGTAGGGTAGGTGACGGGCTTAAGAGAGTAAGCTAAGCAACAAGGCATTACAGTGTTGTGCACCGCAAATGTTTTTGATTTTAAAAAGTTCATTGGAATTACTGTCCTGTATTAAGTGATCAATACCACTTGAAATTATCATATAAAAACAACAAAAGAACTAGAAACGTTTGTACAATTTGGTGATAATTCTCAAAACTCTCAAAGGCAGAACAGCTGCCAGACTTTGATGTCTAGCAAAGAATTTATTTGTTCTCACAATATGGCAGATATTTGAAATTCCTCGCATTCGCTAAATCTTAGTTAATTCCTTCCAAAGAAATAAAGTTCCAAAAAAAACTAGTGATTTAAGAATAAAATTAAAGGTTATAAGAATAAATATCAAAAGTGCAAATGTCATGAATCTCGGTGCTATGATAATTGATGATCCTTCGATGGAATTTACATAGTTAAATTGAAACACTGTGGGTCGGGGGGGGGGGGTTGAATCCTCTTAGGGTCGGCCTGGATCAAGTAAGGTTTACTTTAGGACAAGCAGTTCTTGATCTGTGAAAAGAATAAACACTCATCATTTTCCCCTGTGGGCAGGTCGAGGTGGAGGTGGAGCCTTGGTGGGGTGATGTTTAGCAGAAATCCCAGCCAATGGAAAATACAAAGGACAGTAAAGTCTGACTGTTGCATGGGAGCAGATGGCAAAAGGAATGTGAAAGGAATTTTCCAAAAGCTAAAACGAAAGAACGACACTCAGTGGTCATTTTATTAGGTACGTCTGTTCAACTGTCCACTACATCCACAATCATGGTATAATCTGAAAATTTGCAGATCTGGCTAACCACATTATCACCCAGATCATTAATGTATATTTGACAAATAATGATGGGCTCTACAACGACTCCATTCATCACAGGCCTCCAGTCAGAGGCAAGTGTAGGTTTTTGTAAATAAAATGGCAGAGGTATTTTAAGTTTAAGGGAAACTGCAACAACTCTTTTATTGTTGACCAAACACAGAACACAAAGCAGTGTAAAAATTTCACATTATTATGTCATCATGTCAGACCAGCCTCTTAAAGTGAACCCTAACTCAATGTTCATGGTTGTGAATTATCCCCATGTTTCCACCCCTTAAATTACCTACACAGGCCCCCCCCCCAAGAATTCACCAAAACTGGCATAGTGACCCTGTCCAGAGACACCCCCCCCCCCATCATCCTTCTAAATTCCAGCGAGTATATTCCCAGAGCCAACATTACATCACCCTACGCAACCATCTACTGCCACTCTCTGGCTCCACCCACGAAGGCAATGTCTAATCCAATTTACTACTGCAACCAGTACGATCAAAGTCACCTTCCACTCACACACTCTCTCCTTTCCCCTCTCTCATCGGGCATAAGGTACAAAAGCCTGAAAGCACATACCACCAGGCTCAAAGTCAGCTTCTATCCTGCTGTTATAAGATTATTGAATAGACCCCTTGTACGATAACATGGACTCTTGACTTCACTATCTGCCTCATTATGATCTTGTTCTTTATTGTCTGCCTGCACTGCACTTTCTCTATAACTGTTAGACATCTTCACTCTGATATTGAATTTTACTTGTACTACCTCAATGTATTGATATTGTGAAATTCTCCGCATGGATAGCATGCAAAACAAAATATTTCACTGTACCTTGGTACATGTGACAAAACTAAGCCAATTTAATTTTCTTTTTAAGTCCACAAGCCCTAACACTTTAATTCTTCACAGCCAGTCTCCTCCATTGTGACCAATTCGGCCTGGTACAAATTGCTTAAGCACATTTCTCAACATTTGAGCTGAGAAACTGCTACGTTTACCCTTCACCTCTGAACTCCGACCAGCAACCCACCTGGACATCAGAACTTTGTGAGGAAAGGATTTGGCACAGGTCCTCTGCCCGAGTAGAAAATGGCAGTGAAGGATCACGGCAGCATAATTGAGCTCTGGCCAGTGGTCAGTTGGCATTTGGGGTTGATTAGCAAGAACAAAATAAAGGAAGGCGGGGCAAGCACCGCGGCTGCCGTCACAGTGACAGTCGTCTGAGTGGACAAAGTCAGAGTGGTGATCTTGAGTCTTCAGCTCTTCCAGGCTTCAGTCAGAGACAGCAAAAAAAAGGAAAAGCTCCAGGTAAAGATTTTTTCTTTCCTTTCATTCTTTATATCTGCTCAGTTAGGACAGTAGAGATGCCAGGCAGGATAGTTGAATCCCTCCCACCTTTTGCGGGATGTGGGAAGGCAGGGAGACCCCCAGTGTCCCTGACGACTACAACTGCGAGAAGTGCATCCAGCTGCAGCTTCTAACACTCTGCGTTAAGAAGTTGGAGCTGGATTTGGATGAACTCTGCATCATTCGGGAGGCTGAAGGGGGTGATAGATAGGGCATATAGAGAGGTAGTATACCCTAGGTGCAGGACACAGGAAATTGTGATGGTCAGGAAAGGGAAAGGGGTTAAGAAGCCAGTGCAGAGTATGCCTATGGCCATCCCCCTCAATAGCAGGTATGTCTTTTTGGATACTGTTGCGGGGGGAGTTGACCTAACAGATGAGAGTTAAAGTGGTCAGGTCTCTGGCACTGAGTCTGACTTCCTGTGTCTCAGAAGGGAAGCTGTAGAAGAAGTGAGCAGTGATGATAGGGGATTTGTTAGTTAGGGGAACAGAAAGGAGGTTCTGTGGGCGAGAATGAGATTCCCAGATGGTATGTTGCCTCCCAGGCGCGAGGGTCCAGGATAAGACCATAAGACATAGGAGTAGAATCAGGCCATTCAGCCCATCGAGTCTGCTCCGCCATTCCATCATGGCTGATCCCGGATCCCACTCAACCCCATACACCTACCTTCTCGCCATATCAGGAAACCATCAACTTCTGCTTTAACTATACCCACAATTTTAGCTTCCACTGCAGTCTGTGGCAGAGCATTCCACAGATTCACTACTCTCCATTTAGTGGGTTTCAATGAGATCCTCCCACATTCTTCTAAATTCCAATGAGAACAGGCCCAAAGCTGCCAAATGCTCCACATACGTTAACCCCTTCATTCCCAGAATCAACCTGGTGAACACATCCTTTCAGAGATAAGGGGCCTAAAACTGTTGACAATAAAGGGGAATTGAGTACAAGAGCAAGGATGTCCTTTTGCATTTGTACAGGGCCCTGGTGAGACCACACCTGGAGTATTGTGTACAGTTTTGGTCTCCAGGTTTAAGGAAGGACATTCTGGCAATTGAGGAAGTGCAGCGTAGATTCACTAGGTTGATTCCTGGGATGGCAGGGCTGTCTTACACAGAGAGATTGGAGAGACTGGGCTTGTACACACTGGAACTGAGGAGATTGAGAGGGGATCTGATTGAAACGTTTAAGATAATTAAAGGATTTGATAGGATTGAGGCAGGAAATATGTTCCAGATGTTGGGAGAGTCCAGTACCAGAGGGCATGGATCGAGAATAAGAGGTCAGTTATTTAAAACAGAGTTGAGGAAGAGCTTCTTCTCCCAGAGAGTTGTGGAGGTGTGGAATGCACTGCCTCGGAAGACGGTGGAGGCCAATTCTCTGGATGCTTTCAAGAAGGAGCTAGATAGATATCTGATGGATAGGGGAATCAAGGGATATGGGGACAAGGCAGGGACTGGGTATTGATAGTGAATGATCAGCCATGATCTCAGGATGGCGGTGCAGACTCAAGGGGCCGAATGGTCTACTTCTGCACCTATTGTCTATTGTCTACTCCAAGTGTGGCCTGACTAGCATCTTATAGAAGCTCAGCATTATCTCCTTGCTTTTTCCCTTGAAATAAATGCCAACATTGCATTTGCCTTCTTTACCATAGACTTAACCTGTAAATATCTCAGATCAGTCTTCATCATTCTTGTGGGAGGGTGATCAGCCAGAGGTCACAGTCCATGTAGGTACCAATGACATGGATAGGATGAGTGACAAGGTTCTGCATAGGCAGTTCAGGGAATTAGGTGCTAAGTTGAAGGACAAGACCTACAGAGTTGTGATCTCAGGATTGCTAGCCGGGCCACATGCTGGTGAGGCCAGAACTAGAACAAGTGGCTAAGGAGTTGGTGTATGGGGGAGGGCACAAGATTTTTGGATCACTGGGCTCTTTTCCATGGAAGGTGGGGTCTGTACAGAAGGGATAGTTTGCACATGAGCTAGAGATGGACTACTATCCTAGTGGGAAGGTTTGTTAACACTGCATGGTGGCGTTTAACCTCGAGTTGCAGGAAGCTGGGAACCAGAGTGCCAGAACAGTTAGTGGAGAGGTTTTGGAGGCAGATGTTGGTAAGACCTCAGACTGTCAGGAATCAAAAGGTTGAGCTTGACAGCATGACGAGTGTCCTGAGCTGCGTATATTTCAATGCAAGAAGTATCGTAGGAAAGGCAGATGAGCTCAGGGCATGGATCAAAACCTGGAACGATGATGTGGTAGCCAATAGTGAGACTTGGTTGCGGGAGGGGCAGGACCCAATATTCCGGGGTTCTGTTGCTTTAGACGTGGCAGAGTGGAAGGGGTTATAGGAGGAAGGGTGGCGTTACTAGTCAGGGAAAATATCATACAACACACACAAAATGCTGGTGGAACACAGCAGGGCAGGCAGCATCTATGAGGAGAAGCACTGTCGACATTTCAGCATCCATAAGGAGAAGCACTTCAACGAGACGAAGGGTCTCAGCCTGAAACGTCATTTTGTGTGTGTTGTTTGAATTTTCAGCATCTGCAGATTTCCTCGCGTTTGAAGGAAAATATCATGGCAGTTCTCCGTCAGGTCAGGCTGGAGAACTCATCTAGTGAGGTGTTATGGACCGCACAACAGTCCTAGGGATTTAGAGGAACAATTTTGTAAAGAGATCGCAGATTGTTGCAAGAAACAAAAGGTTGATATAGTAGGAGGTTTTAACTTTCCACATATTGACCGGGAATTCCATACTAACAAAGGACTAAACGGGATAGCATTTGTCAAATATGTTCAGGGAAGTTTCCTTCAACAGTACGTAGAAGTCCCAGTGAGAGAGCATGTGATACTGGGTCTGCTATTAGGGAATGAGACAAGGCAGGTAACAGACGTTTGTGTCAGGAAACACTTCGCATCCAGTAAATACGCAAAAAGGTAAGTCTGATCTGCGGGTTGAGATTCTAAATTGGAGAAAGGCCAGTGTTGATGGTTTGAGAAATGATCTGACAAGTGTGGACTGGGAGAGGCTGTTTTCTGGAAAAGGTGTACTTGAAAAGAGGGAAGCCTTCAAAAACTAAATTTTGGGAGTACAAAGCTTGTATGTGCCTGTCCGAGTAAAAGGTAAAGATAACAAGTGTAGGGAACCTTGGTCTTCAAGAGGTATTGAGACACTGATTAAGAGAAAAAAGAAGGTTCATAGCAGGTATAGATAGGAACAAATGAGGTACTTCTGGAGTATAAGAAATGCAAGCGAACACTTAAGATATATCAGGAGGGCTATAAGAAGGCACTGGTTAAGAGAAAAAGGAGGTGCATAGCAGGTACAGGCAGGTAGAAACAAATGAGGTGCTTATGAAGCACAAGAAATGCAAATGAACACTTAAGAAATAAATCAGGAAGCTAAAAGAAGGCATGAGGTTTCTCCTACGGACAAGGTGAAGGAGAATCCTGAGGGAATCTACAGATATGTTAAGAGCAAAAGGATTGCAAGGGACAAAATTGGTCCTCTGGAAGACCAGAATGATGATCCATTTGTGGAGTCAAAACAGGTAGGGGAGATCTCAAATGTATCCTTTGCATCTGTACTTACACAGGAGATGGACACAGAGTCTATAGAAGTGAGGCAAAGCAGCATCAACTTTTTGGACTCTGTACAGATTACAGAGGAGGAGGTGTTTGCAGCCCTGAGGCAAATCGAGGTAGGTTAACCCCCAGAGCCTGACAAGGTGTTCCCTCAGACCCTACAGGAGGCAAGTACAGAAATTGCCAGGGCCCTAGCAGAGATATTTAAAACATCCTTAGTGACAGGAGAGGTACCAGAGGACTGGAGGATAGCCAATGTTGTTCCGCTGTTTAACAAGGGCTCTAAGCACAAACCAGGAAATTATAGGCTGGTGAGTCTGACATTAGCAGTGGGAAAGACAATAGACAATTGGTGCAGAAGCAGAAAGGTACTGGAAGGGATTTTAAGGGACCAGATATATAAGTATTTGGATAGACATGGACTGATTAAGGATAGTCAGCATGGCTTTGTGCATGGTAGATCATTTCTAACCAATCTTGTAGAGTTTTTCGAGGAGGTTACCAGGAAAGTGGATGAAGGCAAGGCAGCGGATGTTGTCCACATGGACTTTAGTAAGGTATTTGACAAGGTCCTGCATGGGAGGATGGTCAAGAAGGTTCATTCGCTTGGCATTCAGGATGAGGTAGTAAATTGGATTAGATATTGGCTCTGTGGGAGAAGCCGGGGAGTGGTAGTAAAGGGTTGCCACTCTGACTGGAGGCCTGTGACTTGTGATGTGCCACAGGGATCGGTGCTAGGTCCTCTGTTGTTTGTCATCTACATCAATGATCTGAATGATCATATGGTTAATTGGATCAGCAGGTTTGTGCATGACACCAAGACTGGGGGTGTAGTGGACAGTGAGGAAGGCTATCTTGGCTTGCAGAGGGATCTGCATCAGCTGGAAAAATGAGCTGAAAAATGGTAAATGGAAGTTAATGCAGACAAGTGTGAGGTTTTGCACTTCGGTAGGACCTACCAGGGCAGGTCTCACGCAGGGAACAGTAGGGTACTGAGGAGTGTGATAGAACAAAGAGATCTGAGAATACAGGTCCATAATTCATTGTAAGTGGTGTCAGAAGTCGATGGGATCGCACTGAAGGTTATTGGTACATTGGCCTTCATAAATCAATGTATTGAGTGTAGGAGACGAGATGTTATGTTGAAGTCGTACAAAACATTAGTGAGTCTAATTTGGAGTATTGTGAGAAGTTTTGGTCACTTCCCTAAACAAAATATGTAAATAAGTTTGAAAGAGTGCAGAGAAAATTTACAGGGATGTTGCCAGGTCTGGAGGACCTGAGTTATAAGGAAAGTTTGAATAAGTTAGGACTGTATTTTTTTAGAACATAGAAGACTGAGAGGAGATTTGATAGAGGTATCCTAAACTATGAAGGGTATAGATAGGGTAAATGCAAGCAGACTTTTTCTACTGAGGTTGGGTGGGACTGCAACCAGAGGTCATAGGTTAAGGATGAAAGGTGAAATGTTTAAGGCGAACATGAGGGGAAACTTCTTCACTCAGAGGGTCGAGTGAGTGTGGAATGAGCTGCCAGTACATGTGCATGCAAGCTCGATTTCAACATTTAAGAGAAGTACATGGATAATAGGGGTATGGGGAACTGTGGTCCTGGTATAGTTTGATGTGAGTAGGCAGTTTAAATGCTTTCAGCATGTACTTGTCTGTCCGAAGGACCTGTTTCTGTGCTTTACTTCTATATGACTCCATGACTCAATGTTGAGTTATTATTTAGTGTCAGTATTTAGATTAGATGAAACAGGGTTTGGTACTCATCAAATTTTACCTTAGAAAAATAATGGCATCAAATAATTCACAGGTCCAGATGATTTCCATTTCAGGATAACAGAAACCATTGATATAGTGATTTTCCATAATGCAAACCTGCCATTATAAGTGGAGACTTGTTCCTATAGGAAGTTTTGCGTTCAACAGTAATGCCCCAGTGGAAGTGTAGTCTGCAGGGAAGGAAATTCTGATTGTATTGTAGGCAGTGTTTTGGGGTTTAGGACATATGCATTTAATAATAGACTTTGGCTACCAGTCTTCACATCTGAAAATGTATTTACCGGTAATTTGGAGTGCAGCTCTGAACAATGGGTTCCTAAACATTGTGAATCCCAGTCCAGACAATGCTGATTATAATTCATTTGGATGTCTGTGGTGTGGATGTGAATCAGGAGGTGTGAAGGTTGTGTGTAGTTTCAAAGAAGGCATTGCCCATACATTGTAAATATGGAGTTGTTCTTTGATGTTTGGTGCATAAAATATCGAGCCCCATGTTGGCCCAGTGAGACCTTTTGACCAAAAGCGTCTCCACATGATGCCTGCTCTACCTTGTTTTGTCAAATAAAGAAGCTGCTTTGTATCTACTAGTAATTTTCCCCAGCGATTTCATTCACGTAACAACAGGCAGAAGAGAAGGGAATGTGTTTGAATTAATTAGAATAAGATACTACATTGTTTGATAATGTATCATTGTGCAAACCTCAATTGAAGACATTGCCTTGTCAGTTTCCAAAGCAAATCTCTTATGTGGCTGCCTCCTGTGGACCAGCAGTCTGCAATCATTGCCCTAGGTAAACTAGTTCAGTTCTCTGTATACACTATGTGTTGCGTTTAATTTTTTTCCCGCATAAATTCCACTTGGAAATTTTTATTCTACATCTCAGATTTTTTGGTGGTGTTCTTTGAACTTCATGAGGTGGATTTCTGTTACATAAACAGCTGGAAAAGAGCCCTAAATGCAGTTATAACCCTTCAGAATCTTTTATAATTCTATCTGGATTACAGATAATCACAGTCTTTTTCCCGGGATAGGGGGTTCTAAAACTAGAGGGCATGGGTTTAAGGTGAGAGAGAAAAGATGTAAAGGGATTCCTGAGGGGCAAGTGTTTCACATAGAGTGTGGAGAATACATAGAACAGCTGCCGGAGGTGCGTACAACTACAGATTTTAAAAGACATTTGGACACATACTGTACAAGGAATAGGAAACATTTAGAGTGATTAAGAGCCTAATGCAGGCAAATGGCATTACCATACATAGGAATCTTAGTTGGCATGGCTAAATCAGGCAGAAGAGCCTGTCTCTATGCTGTATAATTCTGATATATGAATCTATATGAATCTATAGATCTATGAATCTATAGGTGGCAATATTTTTTCAAAGTTCTTTTGCTTCATTTAATTTGGAATGTCATTTTGTTGTTTTAAGTGGCCGTAGAATTCCAGATAATAAGACCACTTTATCTAACATGTCATCAGAAAGTTATTTGGCTTTACCAGTAAGGAAGGGAGAACTTTAAGATGGTCGAGGAGAGAGCTTGCATGAACAGTAAACAGTAGCTAATTCCTGATGGACAGACGAGACTTTTTGATGAGGAGCCTGAAGGAGTGGAGAAGAGAATGGGTATGGGTACTATTCCTATGAACTTCAAGATTGTGTTTAAATAAAAGTTAAATCTGATAGAAAAAGGGGGAAAATGATTGACCTAGCAAGGAAAATGACTGAATTGCACAGTGAGGATTGTTCTTCAAAAATTTTACAGATGTCTGAACTTCTTGGCCTGGTTGAGATCAGATAAATCTATAACTCTCAGCACTGCAATCATTAACCTATCTCGATTTGGGTTTGCTGTACCTCATGAGTGAATGCAACTTGCAATATTTGCTTTTCAAAACATTGCAAATGAACTTGAGTTGCACCATTCGTTTCCAGCTGCTTCACTCATGCCAATCAGATAAATGAGGGATTTCAGGCTGAGCACACAAAGCCTCATTTTACAACTGCATGTGGCTAAATTTACACATAAAAAGCAAATTTTGTGATTTTTATGACATTTAAAAATCCAGTCTACTTACTGGATTTAAAATAAAGGTGTATTTGTATTTGTAAAGGTGAATTTTATAGATGCTGCCTGGCCTGCATGTGTTCCACCAGCATGTTGTGTGAATTTGTATTGCTGTTTAAGGTTAAGATTTAAGATCTCAATCTGAGATTAGTTTTTATTTGTAACATGTACATGGAAACATCAAAACTTACAAGAAATGCATCATTTGCATCAATCAACTAAGTGAATATTGAGCTGGGCGTAACCCACAAGTGTCACCAAGCTTCTGGTGCCAACATGGCATGCCCATTCTTTACTAACCCTACCCATACATCTTTGGAATGTGGGAGGAAATCGGAGCACCCAGAGGAAACCCATGTGGTCATGGGGAGACACACAAACTCCTTACAGACAATGGTGAGAATCGAACCCTGACTGATTATCACTGGTGCTGTAAAGTGCTTGCATTAAACACTAAACTAAATGCACCAAAAAAAAATCTTATAACCTAATCGGATTTACTTGTCTTGCATATTGTTTATACTGAACAAATCATCACACAGTGCATTGAGCTAGAATAAGGTAAAACAATGACAAGGCAGAATAACCTGTAAAAGCTATCAAAAGAATGAAGTGCTGGTAAATGATAAAGTGCAAGGCCATAACAAGGTAGATTGCGAGGCCAAGAGTCCATCTTAATATGCAAGAGGTCCTTCCGAGTGTATGATAACAGCGGGATAGAAGCTGTCCTAGTCTCTTGTGGCGCGTGCTTTCAGACATGTCTATCTTCTGCCTGATGAGACAGGAATGAGAAGAGAAGAAAGAATGTCTAGGAGTGGGTGAGGTCTTTGATTATGTTGATCTTTTCTTTCCAGTCCTCATGTAGGGTGTCAGCCCAAAACGTCAGCTAGATAGGGAGGATATGGAGCGGATGTTTCCTGTGGTGGGGGTATCCAGAGGGCACAGCCTCAAAATTGAGGTGCAAGCCTTTAGAACAGAGCTAAGGAGGATTTTTTTTTTTAGCCAGAGAGTAGTGAATCTGTGGAATGCTCTGCCGCAGTCTGGGATGGAGGCCAAGTCCATGCATATATTTAAGGCAGAAGTTGACCATTTCCTGATCAGTCAGGGCATTAGAGGATACGGCGAGAAGGCAGGTGTATGGGGTTACGTGGGATCTGGGATCAGCCATGATGGAATGACGGAGCAGAATCGATGGGCTGAATGGCCTAATCCTGCTCCTATGTCTTATGGTCTTATTCTTTTCCATAGATGCTGCTGGGCCTGGTGAGTTCCTCCAGTATTTTGTGTGTGTTTCTTTGATTATGATAGCTGCTGAACTGAGACTTTTTTTCCACTGAGGTTGGGTGGGACTACAACATCTTTGTGTGGGGTGAGGTCATGTCTTAACAACACAATTAGGAGTTTTGAGGAGATGACAAAGATGTTTGATGAGGGAGGGTAGTGGAGGTTGTAAACATGGTCTTTAGTAAAGCTTTTGATAAAGCTATTTCAGAAGATTACGGTCCTTATCGACTGCTTATTCCTCTCTATATATGCTGCCTGACCTACTGAGTTCCTCCAGCATTTTGCGTGTATAAAAGTTGGGAATTCATGTTGTAATTGTATAAAATGTTGGTTTGCCTGCATTGAGAGTATTGTATGCAGTCCTGATAGCCACACGACAGGAAGGATGTGAAAGTGTTAGAGAGGGTGTAGAAGAGGTTCTCCAAGATATTGCCTGGATTAGAGAGTGTTAGCTGCAAGGAGAGGCTGGACAAACTTGGGAGCAATTTCTCTGCAACGTCAGAGGGAACGGGAAGTTACTAAAATTATATGAGGTAAATAGAGGTTCTTTTCCCAGGGTGGAAATGCCAAACACCATGGGTTTAAGGTGAGATGGGTGAAGTTTAAAGATTAATGAGACATTTTTTCATGTGGAGAATGATAGATGCCTGGAAGCCGTTGCCAAGCAAAGTGGTGGAGGCCCACACAAGAAGAAGCAGTCATATGAACAGGAAGGGAATGGAGGGAAATTGATCCCTTGTGGACAGAATCAGATTTAACATAACTGGCATATGTCTTGAAATTTGTTGTTTTGCAGCAGCAGGACAGTGCAAGACATAAAATAATATCATAAATTACATTAATACAGACTGGGACCAGGAGAAGTCACCCTCTGAACCTTCTATAGCTCCTCCTAATTGTTTTTTTGATGGACTTGAGAACATGGTCTCTTTGCGGGCTTTGTGGTTCCTTGTATGCCAGGTGGTGGGACTGATACTTTTGCTGAGGCAGGTGGGGGAAGGAGTTTTTGGGGTTCTAACGTTTTCCTGTCATTCATTCATTGGGTTTTTTCTTCTGTTTTCAAGGATGTCTGCAGAGAGAAAGAACTTCAGGTTGTATACTGTATACATTCTCTGATATTAAATGGAACTATTTGAACCACTAAATAAGAAATATACCTATATATATATATATATATTTCAGGTAGATGGTGCTCATCAGCCTGGGAAAGCAGTTCATCTAAGAGAGGGAAAACTCAAACCTCCGCGGCCTTGCGGCCATACCCACTCATGGGAAAGGCTTTGGGAGTAAACCCTGAGGACAAATCCGGAGCTGGAGTCCCTAAGGCCGTCCGACGTTGCCTTCAACCTCATTCTGGCAACTCCTGCGATGACACTGGTGCCAAGTTGTATCGGCCCTTGCCCTTCCCTCGGACAACATCGGTGTCATGGAGAGGGGAGACTTGCTGCTTGGGCAACTGCCGGTCTTCCATACAACCTTACCCAGGCCTGTGCCCTGGAGAGGCTGAAGCAAGACTTTCCAGGCGCAGATCCATGGTCTCACGAGACTAACGGATGCCATCCTATAAATACACACGCACATACATATACTTCTTCCTTCCACCAGCTTGCAGGTCACCCTTGGGCAAGGTGTAGCACCTGTTTAGCCCTCCGAACAGGGTCATGTGAAGCCATGAAAGTGGGTGGTGGATGGTCATATGAGAAGCTGGTAATATCACAAATCCTGGTTATGCGACCACTGACGCCAGGCAGACAATCTCTGAAGAGTCTTGATAATGGCTAGGGTCTCCCATTTTCTAAAGAACACAGCTCAGAAGAAGCCAATGGCAAACCACTGCTGTGGCCAATAGCAATCATTGTCATGGATGGGAAGACCATCCTTGCCACATGTCATGCAAAAAAAAGGGAAACAATGGTGTGGCACCATTCATGAGTTAGTTCACTTTCCATTCCGAAATCTGATGGCGGAAGGTAAGGAGCTGTCGCTAAAACATTAGTTTGGATTGGTATCATGGTCAACACAGACACTGTGGGCAGAAGGGCTATGATCTATGTTCTATTGTGCAGTTGCCCAGAACTCCCTTTCAGTGTCTATTTTACTGAATGCTTCTACCAGGATAACATTTAAAACAATAAAATCTTTGGTGTATAGCATTTTTTCATCTGGCATACTCTAGTAACAGGTATTTCAGAATGAGTAGCTGAGCCAGTGGGCCAATTCCCTCCTTGAGGAAGGAAATGGACCAATACAGAGGCAGTGTTAAGTGACCTACACAGTCACTCTTGATTAACCGGCAATTTTGATAACTTGCCGCCATTAAATTTGGCACACGTCCTATTACAGAGATTTTAGTAGAGAGTCATAGAGCACTACAGCACAAAAATAAACCCTTTGGCCCATCTAGTCCATGCTGTACTGTTATTCTGTCTAGTCCCAACAACCTGCCCCTGCACAATAGCCTTCCATACCTCTCCCATTCATATACTTATCCCAACCTCTCTTAAATGTCGCAGTCAAACCCGCATCTGTCACTTCCACCAACAGCTTGTTCCACAGTTCTTACTAACCTCTGTGTGAAGAAGTTCACCCTCAGGCTCCTGTTAAATATTTCACCTTTAACCCTTAACCTATGACCTCCAATTCTAGTCTCACCCACCTTCACTGAAAAACACTGTTTGCATTTACATTATCTGTACCCCTCATAACTGTATATACGTCCATCAAATCTTTCCTCATTCCCCTACACTCCATGAAAAATAGTCCTAACCTATTCAGTTTATCCCTATAAGTCAGCTCCTCAAGTTCCAGTTACATCCTTGTAATTTTTTTCTGTACTCTTTCAATCTTGTTGATGTCTTTCCTGTAGGTAGGAGATGAGAAATGCACACAATACTCCAAATTAGGCTTCACCAATGTCTATTACAACTTCAACATAACATCCCAACTCCTGTACTCAAGACTCTGATTTATGAAGGTCAATGTGCCAAAGACTCTCTTTATGACTGTATCTACCTGTGACTCCACTTTGAAGGAATTATGGATCTGTATTCCCAGGTCCCTCTTATCTACCATATTCCTCAGTGCCCTACTTTTCAATGTGTAAATAGTAGTCTTGTTTGTCCTCCAGACTGCAACACTTCACACTTTTGTGCATTAAATTCCATTTGTTGTTTCTCAGCCCATTTTTTCATCTGGTCCATAATCCGACTGCAAGCTTTGATATACTTCCCCGCTGCCCTCTACATCCCCCAATCTTGGTGTTAGTTATTTTTATTTAGAGATACTGTGTAGAATAGGCCCTTCTGGCCCCTCAAGCTGTGCCACCCAGCAACCCCCGACAACCACTGATTTGTCACTAATGAAATCATGGGAGAATTTAAAATGACCAATTAACCTCCTAACTGGTACACCTTTGGACTGTGGGAGGAAACTGGAGCACCCGGAGGAGGACGTACAGACTCCTTACAGAGGACACCGGGATTGAAATCTGAACTCCGAGGCCCCACGCTGAAATAGCATCGCGCCAGTCACTACGCTATCCCAACACTCGAAAGCCTGTAAAACAATTGGAACTTGTGCTGCCCACTACTGAGAACAAGCTACATACAAAGTAAATGCTGAGACCTTTATTGATAGAAGAATGAGAGATGAGGATTTAAAGCTCTAACTATCTTCAAACATCTCATTTCTGTAATTCATCAAACTTGTTCAAGGTTCCCCTGATCTACAAGATGTGGTTAAATATTCAGCTTACTGTTGATTCAAACATTTGTTGAGATTTAGTCCCAAAGTAACAATCACACCACTTTAATGATATTTATTGTGCAATCTGATTCAGAGGATCAATATGCCGGAGTTAGAGTGTATCATTTATCAATCAGTAGCTACATTAATGGATGATTGCATGCAAAAACCAATCCAAATCAAACAGTGATCCACAAAATATCAATGCTCACGTGACCTTTAAAATGACCAGTAAAATTGATTGAACTCAAATAACATTGCAGCGTACTAGGGCTATATAAACAATGAGTTACTTGACAGATCTGCATTTTTACATCCAGCTGCCTTGGCAGAGAACAGCACTAACCATGCAGTTCTTACTTGCTCAACAGCAGAAGAATTTCCTAGTTACTGCTCTGAGCAATTATTCTTCTGCAGTGAACAACATGGAACAAACAGTCATGCTTCCTAGCCTCCTGCAAGACATCCCTGTGAATGACTACGATGAATCTAAAGATGCTGCAGACACTTCACACAACATGTATGAATGCTATCTCCTGCTGAAGTCCATCAAAAACACCGTGGAGAGCAGCATGCTACCCTCTGAAGATTTGAAGCAGAACATCAACAGTGCATATGACTTGGAAAGTGACGAGGAGGCAAATTTAGAGAAACTTCTCTACGTTCACGTGAAGGGACTCTGTACAGTGTTGAATACATTGACCAACAAAGCCAACACATTGACAAGTAAATACAAGGACAGGATTGGACTTTTCTCATAGCCTTGTTGCATGGCAAGATGCTCATTCAGCTGACATTGAGCAACCTGAAATAATGAGCTCTGGAGAGAGAAGGTAACTTGTACTGCTTGGCTAAAAACATGTTTCAAAGTAAAGACAAAAATTAAAATTCTGCAGAACACACCTGGCTGATGATCAAGAACTGTATTCAGCGAAGCACCTCTCTTTGCGAAAATGTCAGAATGTCTTGTGCTGCGTGGATTGTGAATTCTTAACTCTGCCAATGAAATACTTCTGCAAGAAGCATTTTGGAACTGCATTAAGATCAGTATGCACTTTCTAACTGTTACATGGAAGAAAAGATTTCCCTTTCTGCACTTGATCATAAATGTGAACTGCTTCCATCATTTCTCATTTATGACATAAATAAAGAAAAAGAAATTATTTCAAATTGGTGCTTACTGTTTTTCTTCTTTTCCTTGGAGTAAGAAAAGTTATGAGATTTAATAAAGGTCTACAACTACAGATTTAAAAGGGTAATAAGACAGAAGTGTTTCTATGAGCAAATGATTGAGGGAAGGGGACACAGATGAAAAGTGATGGGCAAAAAATTCTAGGTGGAAAGTTGTGAGAAACAACATTCATTTAAGTGGAGTGCAATAACCTGGAACTCTGCCTGTAATAGAAACAGAGTCAGTCTGAGGATACGGAAGATGCAGTATAATCGTACAGTTCATATGCTGATGTGTAGCCCTTCCCAGAAACATGAACCTTTATAAACTTCCCTGGGACAGAATTTTTATTTGAAATTGATCTGGATAGGCACTTGAAGGAAAATAACTTGAAGGGCAATGGGGAATGAAAGGGGGACTGGAACTAATGGTATTGCTAAGAGCACATTTGGATTTTGAAGGGCCAGTGCTTCCTTCTGCCATTGTACACCTTTCTGTGCACGTTTATATCCTCGTATCCAATATTTGGTACTGTGATGCTTTTGTCTTTTTGTCTATTTTAGCAGAGAGAAAGGAGCATTAGGAAACCTAATTTTGGACTTCTAAAAACAATGGGTCTTCTTATGGAAATAATCATGGTTAAGTGGGCAACTCCCTAATTTCCAAGTCACAGTTTTTGGGTTCAAACAACTCTCCAGGTACCTGAGCAGAAAATTCTGGGCTTTATTTCTAAATAAAAATCAAAAATCAATGCCATTGATGGCTCTGCCATTTATTTTGTAGGTCCTACCAGAATCTGACTTCATTACCTCACTCTTTTCTAGACAACTACCACCAGTCCACCCAATTTTCCAGCTGTATATTGTATTGCCTTAGCCTTCAGGGTTTCTCCTCTGCTAACTTCCTCTATAAAGGATCCATGAAAGAAAATACTTCCAACACAAAGGCTTTTATGACCATATGAATGAAGCTAGTTAAATACTGATTATTTCCTGTGCACCTCTGTGAAAATCCAAGTGTTAGAATTTCACTAACAGTTTAATATTCATTCTGACCAAGGTGCCAGATGCAAGTGCTTGCAAAATTTGTTTATTGTGTATCTTTTTTCTTGCCTTGGCCTAATACATCGAAGGAAAGCTTTGGTGGGATCCTTTTGTTTTAAAATTGTGGAATAAATTCATTTTAAAGAAACAAACTGTCCAAACTAGCGTATAACTCCTGTTAATTGAAATGGCTTCAACTGACCGAACAACTGAGCAACCTGTCCGTGAACACACAGATTTGACAGTTTAAATATCTAGTACAATTGATAAGGTTATGAGCTTGATAAAGCAGCAAGAAGAATGGATTTAAAAATGAACCTTGTTTTATTTATAAATTCCAGCATTCAGGTAATTATTTTTAATTAATATAAATATTGCAAAGTGGGAGTACATTAGAAAGCGATGAAAGCGACCTGCTGCCCCTTGCACGTACACACAATTAAGCCTGCACTTAGTTGGTTCAATTCTATGGTTAGGTCTGAATAACGGTATGCATTGCTTAACGTCCGCGATACGTTCTGTGAAATCGGACGTTGTGCGAACACCAGATTATATACTTTGCCTCTTTCCGCTGCTATCATTAGTGGCTTGGCTGTGTTTGGAAGCCATGATGCACTTTACGGTAATATTTTCCAGAAAATTAAACAGAGAGATAACGCTACTACACTCAAGAGCCGCGCGTCACACGAGATTGATACATCACGCTCTCCGATCGGGCGCAAAGCGGCGCACACGCCACCAGCACCACAGTAAAATGAGCAACATCGTCCTCATGCCGAAAGCAATTCTGAAGTTCACATAATGTGGAAATCTGCCCGTGAATGCCGATATAACCATACAACACATCCTAATAGAAAACTCGGAGTTACAATAAAACAAGCCCACGTCTCAGCGCTGAGCAGCTAGCAGTTGCATTGGTGGTTCAGTGGTAGAATTCTCGCCTGCCACGCGGGAGGCCCGGGTTCGATTCCCGGCCAATGCATCACGTACTTTTAGGGGTTTAGCGCGAATTCCTGTGTTGGTACTTGGGCTTTCTCTGGGTACCTACATTCCAAGAATGTATAGATTAGCTGGTTAATTGATTGCATGGGTAACTACATGGTGGTCGGATTAATGTTAAGGGGCAGCACGATAGCGCAGTGTTTACAGACGACACAGGTCAACCTCGCCTCTGCTTGTAAGCAGTTTGTACCTTTTCCCATTTGCTCCTTCAGTCCAAAGACGTACCAGCTAGTAGGTTAATTGGTCGTTGTGAATTGTCCTGTGAAGAGGCTTAGATTAAATCCGGAGATTGTTGGGTAGGATGACTCGAAGGGCCGGAAGGAATTATTTTACATTGTAAAATAAATAAATTAGAATACAAAGTTTTGTTTTTGAAAGATATCTGTATATGCAATGAACACAAAATATTTAGACCAATTACGATCATAAGATTTCTATACATTCTCAACTGCACAATAAAACACATTTGTTAGACCTTGCTTCAACCAGCTGCAATTAGGACTTGCTCGATTTTCCTTTCTGCAGCATCATCTCACTCAGATTGAAAACTAAATTCAGAGGAATAAACGTTATATTATTCTGTGTATAATTATTGACCTTAATGCATTGATAATGGACAATAAATTAAATCACTTGATCGGCGATGCATTGTCATATGCAACACACACAAAATACTGGAGGAACTCAGCAGGTCAAGTAGCATCCTTGGAAATGAGCAAACAGTCGACGTTTAGGGCCAAGACTGAAAATGAATGGGGAAATCACTGGAATAAAAAAAAGATGGTGGGAGGGGAAGGAGGATAGTTAAAAGATGATAGGTGAAGCCAGGTGGGTAGGAAAGGTACAAGGTTGCAGTGAAAGGAACCTGATAGGAGAGGATAATAGACAATAGGAGAAAGAGAAGGAGCACCAATGGAAGATGATAAGCAGGTAAGAGGACAGAGTGGGGGATAGAAGAAGAGGGGGTTGGGAGATTATTGTTTTTAGGAGAAATCAATACTCTGCCATCATGTTGGAGGCTACTGAGACAGAATATAAAGTATTGCTTCTCCACTCTGAGGGTGGCCTCATCTTGGCACAAGAGGAGGCCATGGAACGACATGTTGGAACGGGAATGGGAATCAAAATTAATCCCACTGGGAAGTTCCGCTTTTGGCGGATGGAGCGGAGGTGCTCAGCAAAGCAGTTCCCCAATTTACTCACCAATGTAGTAATTTGGGGAGCCGGACACAACAGATAACCCCAACAGATTCACAGGTGTAGTGCTGCCTCACCTGAAAGGACTGTTCTGGGCCCTGAATGCAGGTGAGGGAGGAGGCGAATGGGCAGGTGTAGCACTTTGCAGAGATAAGTCAGAGAGAGAATGATGTGTTGGATGCAGAGGCTCATGAGGTGGTAGGCAAGTGCAAGAGGAGAGCTATCACTGTTAAAGCAGCAGGAAAATGGGGTGAGCACGGATGTCTGTGAAATGGAGAAGATGCCAGTGAGGGTGGCATCAGAAATTGATGTCTTGGAAAGACGAACAGATGCGGTGGAGACAACGAAACCGAGAAAAGGAAATAGCATTTTTACAGGAGTCAGAGTGGGAAGAGGTATAGTTAAAAAAGTCATGGAAATAAGGCAGATTTATAAAGGATGTTGGTTGACAGCTCATCTCCAGAGATGGAGACAGATATCGAGAAAGAAGAGGGAGGTGTCAGAAATGGACTAAATGAATTTTAGGGCAGTGTGGAAGTTGGAGGCAAAGTTGATGAAATTGATGAGCTCAGCAGTGCTACAGCTGTGGAAAGTGTGTCCAGATTCAGCTTCTGAAGGAGCATGTTGCAGCACTGAAGAAAGAAATGGATGACCTCAGGTTTATCCGCGAAAACGAGGGTTTTCTGGACAGGACCTACAGTAAGGTCGTTACACTGAGGATACCGGAAGAGACAAAGGGGGCAACGATGATGAAGGAAAGGATGCTTGAAATACAGGAGACCCCAGGGGATGTACCTCTCGTAAACAGGTTCATCTTTTTGGAAGCTGTCAAGACAGAAGATACTGCCAGTCTGAGAGGCGGACCGGTCTGCAAGTCAAAAATTGGTGCAGAAGCAGAGCCAAGGAGTCAGACATCAGGAAGAGCCGTGGTAGTAGGGGACTCCATAGTAAGAGGTACGGAAAGGGGTTTCTGCGGCAACAGGCGAGATTTAATGATGGTGTGTTGCCCCCCTGGTGCTAGGATCCAGGACATCACGGTCCGATTGCAGGGAATCCTCAAGGGTGAAGGTGAACAGCCAGAAGTGGTAGTGCATGAAGGCACAAGTGACATCGGGAAGAAGAGGAAGGACATTCTGCAGCGGGACTTCAGAGAACTCGGAAGAAGGCTGAAAAGCAGGACTTCCAGGGTGGTTATCTCTGGTTTGCTTCCAGTTCCTCGTGCTGGAGAGGACAGGAACAGGGAGATAATGGATCTGAATGTGTGGCTGAGGAACTGGTGCCGGAAGCAAGGATTTACATTCTTGGACCACTGGAATTTGTTTTGGGGTAGGGATGAATTGTACAAAAGGGACGGGTTGCACCTTAATGCCAGCATTCTGGCAGACAGGTTTGCCACTGCAACACGGTTGTGTTTAAACTAAGTAGTGGGGGGGGGGGGGGGGGGGGGAGGGGATGAACTGGAAATATAAGGATGGAGTTAAAGGGAAAGTGAAAATAAAGAAAAGTTAAAAAGGACAACAGAATCAATGGAGTAGAAAGCTCAAGAAGAGATCATACAGTATGGCCAAGTGAAATAGGAATTTATATGAAAGGAGAGGGGAGTACCGAATTAAAAGTATTATATATGAATGCACAAAGTATAGGAAATAAAGTAGATGAGCTTGAGGCTCAGTTGGAAATTGGCAAGTACGATGTTGTGGGAATAACTGAGACATGGCTTCAAGCGGACAGGGCCTGGGAAATGAATATTCAAGGATATACATCTTATCGAAATGACAGACTGACTGGCAGAGGGGGTGGGGTGGCTCTGTTGGTGAGGAATGATATTCAGTCCCTTGCGAGGGGGGACATAGAATCTGGGGATGTAGAGTCAGTATGGATAGAACTGAGAAATTCTAAGGGTAGAAACACCTTAATGGGAGTTATCTACAGGCCCCCAAACAGCAGTCTGGATGTAGGGTGTAAATTGAATGAAGAGTTAAAATTGGCATGTCGCAAAGGTAATGTCATGGGGGATTTCAACATGCAGGTAGACTGGGAGAATCAGAATGGTACTGGACCCCAAGAAAGGGAGTTTGTGGAGTGCCTCCGAGATGGATTCTTAGAACAGCTTGTACTGGAGCCTACCAGGGAGAAGGCAATTCTAGATTTAGTGTTGTGCAATGAACCGGATTTGATCAGGGACCTCGAGGTAAAGGAACCATTAGGAGGTAGTGACCATAACATGATATGTTTTAACCTACAATTTGAGAAGGGAAAATCAGATGTGTCAGTATTACAGTTGAACAAAGGGAACTATGGAGCTATGAGGGAGGAGCTGGCCAAAGTTCAATGGAACAATACCCTAGCAGGGAAGACAGTGGAACAAAAATGGCAGATATTTCTGGGAATAATGCAGCAAGTGCAAGATCGGTTCATTCCAAAGAGGAAGAAAGATCCGAAGGGGAGTAAGGGGCGGCCGTGGCTGACGAGGGAAGTAAAGGGCAGTATAAAAATAAAAGAGAATAAGTATAACATAGCAAAGATGAGTGGGAAACCGGAGGACTGGGAAGCTTTTAAAGAGCAACAGAAGATAACAAAAAAGGCAATACGCCAAGAAAAAATGAGGTACGAAGGTAAACTAGCCAAGAATATAAAGGAGGATAGTAAAAGCTTCTTTATGTATGTGAATAGCAAAAAAATAGTTAAGACCAAAATTGGGCCATTGAAGACAGAAACGGGTGAATTTATTATGGGGAACAAGGAAATGGCAGATGAATTGAACAGGTACTTTGGATCTGTCTTCACTAGGGAAGACACAAACAATCTCCCAGATGTAATAGTGGCCAAAGGAACTAGGGTAAAGGATGAACTGAAGTAAATTTATATTAGGCAAGAAACAGTGTTGGAAGTCTGTGTGTCACTGTGAAACAGTGAGTCTGAAGGCTGATAAGTCCCCAGGACCTGATGGTCTGCATCCCAGGGTACTTAAAGAGGTGGCTCTAGAAATCGTGGACGCATTGGTAATCATTTTCTATACCAATAGATTCTATAGATTCAGGAACAGTTCCTGCTGATTGGAGGGTGGCTAATGTTGTCCCACTTTTCAAGAAAGGAGGGAGAGAGAAAACAGGGAATTATAGACCAGTTAGCCTGATGTCAGTGGTGGGAAAGATGCTAGAGTCAATTATAAAAGAGGAAGTTACGACACATTTGGATAGCAGTAGAAGGATCAGTCCGAGTCAGCATGGATTTATGAAGGGAAAATCATGCTTGACTAATCTTCTGGAGTTTTTTGAGGATGTAACCATGAAAATGGACAAAGGAGAGCCAGTGGATGTAGTGTACCTGGACTTCCAGAAAGCTTTTGATAAAGTCCCACATAGGAGATTAGTGGGCAAAATTAGGGCACATGGTATTGGGGGCAGAGTACTGACATGGATTGAAAATTGGCTGGCTGACAGGAAACAAAGAGTCGTGATTAACGGGTCCCTTTCAGAATGGCAGGCTGTGACCAGTGGGTACTGCAAGGTTCGGTGCTGGGACCGCAGCTGTTTACAATATACATTAATGATTTAGATGAAGGGATTAAAAGTAACATTAGCAAATTTGCTGATGACACAAAGCTGAGTGGCAGTGTGAAATGTCAGGAGGATTTTATGAGAATGCAGGGTGACTTGGACAGGTTGGGTGAGTGGGCAAATGTATGGCAGATGCAGTTTAATGTGGATAAATGTGAGGTTATCCATTTTGGTAGCAGGAACAGGAAGGCAGATTACTATCTAAATGGAGTCAAGTTAGGAAAAGGGGAAGTACAATGAGATCTAGGTGTTCTTGTACATCAGACAATGAAAGCAAGCATACAGGTACAGCAGGCAGTGAAAAAAGCTAATGGCATGCTGGCTTTTATAACAAGAGGAATTGAGCATAGGAGTAAAGAGGTCCTTCTGCAGCTGTACAGGGCCCTGGTGAGACCCCACCTGGAGTATTGTGTACAGTTTTGGTCTCCAAATTTGAGGAAGGACATTCTTGCTATTGAAGGAGTGCAGCATAGGTTCACAAGGTTAATTCCCGGAATGGCGGGACTGTCATATGTTGAAAGATTGGAGTGACTGGGCTTGTATACACTGGAATTTAGAAGGATGAGAGGGGATCTGATTGAAACAAGATTATTAAGGGATTGGACACGCTGGAGGCAGGAAGGATGTTCCCGTTGATGGGTGAGTCCAGAACTAGAGGCCATGGTTTAAGAATAAGGGGTAGGCCATTTAGAACAGAGATGCGGAAAAACTTTTTCACCCAGAGTGGTGGATATGTGGAATGCTCTGCCCCAGAAGGCAGTGGAGGCAAGTCTCTGGCTGCATTCAAGAGAGAGTTAGATAGAGCTCTTATAGATAGTGGGGTCAAGGGATAAGGTTAGAGGGCAGGAACAGGGTACTGATTGTGTATGATCAACCATGATCGCAGTGAATGGCGGTACTGGCTAGAAGGGCCGAATGGCCTACTCCTGCACCTACTGTCTATTGCTGCATGAAGCACCAATGCAGTCATCTATATAGCACAGTAACAGCTGGGAAGCATAACCAGGGAAGGCTTGGCACATTGACTGTTCTACGTAGCCAATGAAAAGACAGGCATAGGTAGAGCCCTTAGCTATCCTCGAGTCTGGAGAAAGTGGGAGGAGCCAGAGGAGATATTGTGTGGGAGTGAGGACCAGTTCTACCAGAGTGGTGGTGGAGGGGAACTAGTTGGTTCTTCTATTGAGAAAAAAGTAGAAAGCTTTAAGGCCTTCTTAAATGGGGATAGAAATGTATAGGGGCACAACATCCATGGTGAAATTGAGGTGGTCAGGGAATTGAAAGGTAGTGAGGAGATTGAGAATATGAAAAGTGCCACGGATGTAGGTGGGAAGGGACTGAATCAAGGGGGATAGAATGGAGTTGAGGTGTGAGGACACGATTTCAATGGGGCAGGAGCAGGCAAAGACAATGGGTCTACCTGGACAGTCAGGTTTGTGGATTTTGGGTAGAAGATAGAAGTGAGCAGCCTGGGGTAAAGGAACTATGAGTTTGGTGGCAATGGATGGGGATCCTCCAGAGTTTATTAGGTCAGTGATGGTGTCACAGAGAGTTTTTTTGATGGTCCGCAGTGGAGTCCTCTTCAAAGGGTTGTGTGGAGAGTTGCTGTCTGGCTTCAGCATTGTCATATGTTGAGGTTTGATTATCCACTGAAAATATAGGTCTAAGTGGGTGGTTTTAGTCCTTCCATGCCATGAAAAATTTAGGACCAGAGCTTGCAATGTGTTTTATTGACTGCACCTCACCATACTGTATATGTAGTTTGTGATGCAGTTTGTTCTATACTGCCAGAACTTGTTTGTCACAGGAACATATTTCAGAGTTTGTGTTGCAGGTAAAAGCCCAGATCACTGGATGGACCTATGATCATTGAATACCTTCCCTTCAGATCAAACTTCCTGCCATTGTCTTCCAGTAAACTAATTAATGAAGTATTCTCTGACGGAAGTACTTACTTACGCCTACTTTGTCATTAGTGGGAGACACCTTCATAGATTGGGAGTGCAGGGTAGTCACAATCTTCTTAAGCAGTATCAGTGACACTGATGACCATGGAAATAGTGAGGATTCTACTGCATCACTTACTATTCATGTGGCAGCATTCATGTTTGTCAACACGATGAGTGCGAACAGAGTTAGGAGCCATGTATTCTGTGCTGCACCTTTATCATGGTAACTAGTCACACAAGTGGGGCGTGGTAAAAGCAAAGGGAATAAGTTTTGTATTCTTGCTTATTTCGTGCCTGTTTTGTAGCTTGGGACTGCAGCGGTCATATCTTTGCTGACCGCTTAATATCACTCAATACCACTTAATATTGCTTCAAGACTGTATGTTTGCTAATTACTAATAAAGGATCAAAATAAGGAATTCAACCTTTTGGAATAATTATTTCATTGGAGCTGAAGGTGTGTTGTGCAAGTGTAACAACTCTGTCTGGGGTCGTGGGCTGCTGGCAATTGTTTTGATCTGATTTTGGATCAATTTTTCTGCCGCTATACAGAGTGTACCTGTGTTGGAGATAAGACCATTATTCTTCCAGAATGAACCAGTTGGGTTCTGTATAATACCACCATTTTGGGCGGGCTATTTCACCTGTTAGTTGCCCAATGTGCAGGTGAGTGCAGAATCTGGGGGGAGCTGACACAAACATGAGGAAAATTTTAAAATAAATGGGTCAGTGGAACTGGCAACCTCATGGTGGGTCGAAGGGCTGTGTCTACACCCTATCTCTCTCTGATTCTCTTTTCATCAATAATTGAGGTGTTGATAGTCACAGATACCGATAAACTTTAAGGTACCATAAATATAACCTGCAGAATTCAACATTTCTGTAGAACAGTCTAACTCTTAAATAAAATACTGCAGGGAAGACTTGCTATTCTATCAGAACTAGAGGTTTTGTCACGTAACTTAAGTTGGCATTTCTCCCTAAAATAGACCTTATCGCTTAAAAGATAAAAAGATTGTTTGAATTTCTAGAATGGCAGTATTTCACTCCAAATATTTTCTCTCCAAGGTTATTTAGTCCCTATTACAGTAATCTATTTACTGTCTGTCTAATATTTCTACATCAGGCTAAAAGCACCGAGACCATTGACCAAATGCTGAATTTGAGAAAACGTGTCTGATTCTTTAAAATATATTGCATCGTTGCCTACTTTGCATTATAACCTCAGGATTGAATAAAAACAATAGTTTCATATAATTTATTACACACCAAATTTACAATGAAATGGACCACGAGCTCAGAGCACATGAATGGTTCGAGTGCGAACAGCCAACATGGCCAATCAGGTATGTATTACAATTGGTAAATTCAGCGAATTGGATGGAAATCCTCCAGAATCTGAGCATATGTCTTTTTTTCTGCAAAATGAATGAGAAAGAGAAAAATTTAAGAAAAACACCTATTTCTTAGTATTGTGATCTACCGACAGACCCAAAATATATGCCACACTCTTTATTCAAGAATATTAGTGGAATCATGGCTTTGAAATGTAGAGAACCAGAATAGAAGATGGTAAAGGTTACGCTACAGTTAAACTAAATCCAACTGTCAACACACTTGTAAAACAAAATTAATGGGAATATGTATGAATTAGTAGTCTCAGGAATTATAAGAAAATTGGTAAAGTTTGTAATATAGTCAATTTAGGTGTTATATAAATTAGAACAGGATGATGGGAAAATAGGCCAACAGTGGAGATGGCTGAAAGGCCACTTAGAAAGAATAAGCTATTACTCAGAGGAGGGAAGTGTTTAGATTCAAGACATAGCTTGTTGGAGTGGGGATAAAAAATGGATGTTAGAATACAGATTAAGTGCAGGAAAGCTGATCAGAAGATGAGTCAGGACAGAAGGACAAGACTATAAAATCAGAGCGTGCAACTATAGGTTGAGAAACTTACTACCGTGTACAAGATATTTTCTGTGTGTCCTGTCCTGATCTGAGCCGTAATTAAAAGGGTGTCTGGGTCCCAAGTGAAAGCCAGATTTGGGATGCAGGTTAAACATACAAATTCTTCCAAGATGGGCATTGTTGGCAAGGCTGGTATTTATTATTGAGAGCTGAGGCAAATCAGATGAAGCAGTTCAGAGAACAAAATGCTAAGGAACTCAAGTGATATACTGACCAGAGAACATGAAGTTTCCTTTTCTAAACAACATACAACATGGAAACAGGCTCTTCAGTCCAAATGCTCTATGCTGAAAAAGATGCTTATCTAGGATTGTCCTATCTGTCCGTCTTTGGCCTGAATTCCTCTAATCCAGGGATTCCCAACCTTTTTTATACTATGGACCCTTACCAATAACCGAGGAGTCCGTGGACCCCAGGTTGGAAATCCCTGCTCTAAACCATTCCTATCCATCTAAATATCTTTTAAATGTATTTTATTGAAATATGGCAATTTTATGATCACCACAACAGATTCTAGCTTCTTAGTTCAGCCTTATTACCTGAATTTAAAATTCCCCATTTGCTGTAGTGGGATTTGAACTCCTGCCTCCACATGAATGGGGTACACCAATAATCAATACACCATCACTCCTATTACTTATAGGCAAACTTTACAAGGTGGAGTTCCGACATAGGCGGTCCCAAGCCCGACTGCAAAAGGATGAGGGTTGGGCATAAAGCCTGTAAAAACCCAGTGCTACAGAAACACCAACCGAAGCTCCAAAGACCACGTCCCTAGGAGAGGAAGGATTTTCGAAGATAGGCTACATCTGAAGTCAATTTGAGAGGTTGTTCCAGGATAGAGGACTCTGGTGAGCTGTTGATTCAAATAATTAATAAGTAATAAGTAAATTTGTTTGTGCAGAAGTAGACCAAAGTGAGGTGAATTCAGACAGGCTGAAATAAATTGGTACCATTGTCTTAATTGTCCTGAAACAAATTGGCTATAGACACTGATTCTGGAGGACATTGCAAAACTCTGAGTTTAAAGGCCACAAACAAATACACAGTTTAAGTTGTACATAGCCTTTTACTTCAGGCCTGATCCAAAGCGAAGAATTGCTGGAAAACTCATCGTCACGTCACAGTGTGGTACTTGTCATCCAATAGAATCTTAAGCTGTGCTACTGCACCGTAGTAGCATTTGTTCATATTTTATTTTCATGATATGCCCAGAAGAGATTGATAGTTACATGTAAATTTCGATGTTTTCATGGGAAGAATAGGTAATTTGTTGCATAATCATCAATACTGTATGTATTTCACTTTAATATACCACTTGCAAATCTGAACAGATTAAATTATGGGAAATACTTATATGTAACTTCAAATAATCACCTCTCCTGATTGAATAGTAACTTTGTTACTTTTGATACATGGTGCATATTAATTAGCACAAATAATTCCTGTTTTTAAACCACAACCTTTAAATCCTATGCCCAAAACTGCCCTTTTGCAACTGACTGCATAGAAATATAATGAAAACTATAATTTTAGGAACAGATGTTGCATGAATATACTGGTAATGTTTATAGCTTCCTGCGGCAGAATGCCCACAAACAATGTTGACTTATGAGTTTTCAGAGAAGTTTTGAATATATTTTTGCACTTATTTTTAATGGGATATTGCAGGCTTTTCTTTATACCAACCTCAGATTCTACCGTAATGTGATTTCAAAAAAATGTTTAAGAAACGTTACTGACGTTAGTTTGTGAGTTGTTGAGCCATTTAGACGAGTAAGGTAGCAGCTTTTGACACCGAGTGCCACCTCAATACAGAATGGGAAACTGAGCTTGGAAAATTGTTGGCATATGGTACATGCTCCAAAGATTTCTACATTGTGAACAGTAATTCCAAAAGGCACAAGGTAATTCAACTAATCACATACCTTTTTCAGAAAAGTCAGTTGGATGGCGCTGAATATAGTCCATCATTTCTTGATCCTTTTTGGCATTCTTGTAGTTTTCTATCTTTCTAAGGTGATAGCCAATAAACCAGCCAACAGTTAAATAGAGAAGCTGTCGGTGAACACCTGCAAAGAGAAAGATTTTTCTTTTCCTTTTGTTTGACATAAGATTAAAAATGTGACTTGTCACTCACAATTCCCTCCAGTAACTTTCCTACAACTGAAGTCAGGCTTACTAGCCTGGATTTCCCTTCTTGAACAATGGAACAACATTAACCAGCCTACAGTCTTCTGGCACTTTACAGCAACCAATATTATTGTAAATTGTGTTTCCGTCTTACCCTGAACATTCAATTTATTTCCAATCATGAGAAATATTGAGGTGCATCAATCAAACTGTCTGATAACTGTCAAAATTATAAATAAAATCAATTAAATTATATGCTCTCTTTAACTCAAATGATCTAAAAATACTTATTGCCAAACCTAATCTCTTGACATTCTTAAACTTTATTGAAACAAATTTTATTCCATTCAGTTCTCTCTGACCATTCTTGTATTCCTCCCACTTCTACTAAAGATTACATAGCTTTCTACTCTTAATTTATTCTATCTAAGAACTTTAGAAGTCACAGAGTTGTACAGACTGGAAATTTGCCTTTTGGCTCAATTTGACACACTAACCAAGTTGCTTCTTGCGTTAGACCCATTTGCCCCTATAAATCTTTCCTATCCATGTGCCAGACAAACTTTGCAATTGCACCTACTGCTCCCACCTCGTTCCAGATATGCACTCCCCTATGTGTGAAAACGCTGCCGCTCAGGTCCCCTTTAAATTCCTTCTCTTGCCTCTTAAATCTATGCCCTCTAGCTTTAGGCTCCCTCTTTCTTCTTGTCTGCTAGAGTCAGCTCTCAGTGGAGCATAGGCCATTGACGACCTCCCATCTCCAACGTCCTCCGTTCTGAGCCAGTTTCTCAAGGATGAACAAGGAATGTCTCCATCATCTAATTTTGTCCTCGACACCTCTCCTCTGTGTGTTCTTTGGACGTCCCTTTTTCCTCTTTCCTTAGGGATTCCATTTTAATGCCTGCTTGGTGATGTTGGTGTCTTCCTCAAGGTGTGGCCAATCCACCTCCATTTCCATTTGCGTATTTTAGACTCCCTCACCCTGGGAAAGAAAACTGTGACCATTTACCTTACCTATGCCCATCATGACTTTACCTCTATAAAGATTATACCTTAAACTCTGATGCTCCAAGAAGACCCATTATTTCTCTTTACAACTCAAGCTCTCCTACCCTGGTGATTCTTTTCTGCAACTTTTCCAACTTAATAACTTCCTTCCTATAGCTTAGCTACCAGAACTGCACATAGTATTTCAACTGTGATCTCTCATTATTTTTAATCACAAATAATGTCTACATTAAATTGCAGCTGTATCATTTTAAATACAGATTTAGGTCAGCCAAAAGAACAATGTCACAGGATTTAGCAGATTGGTACACTTTAGGCCGATTACCCAATATTTGATGGTTAGCTTCTTACGCTAACTTTTACAAAAATCCACATTTATACATGCAATCGATGGATCAGTAAGCGTTGAGTATCTTCCACACAGGAAATAATTAGCCTTTGAGTTTTAATGTACAAGGTTAAATAATTTTTAAGTACGCAACTGGGGAGATGAGAAAATGAAGATGTTACTATCACAGAAGATGATGTAATATTTATAAAATGATAATACAGGCACTAAATTTTGCCCATCCAGCTGGTCTGGGTATGAGGGTGGATCGGTCTAAGTGGAGAGGTTGAGAATGGCTTCTTCGGCAGTGAAATCCAGGTCCGAAGCAAATCGCTGAGCGACGTGTTCTAGGCCCAGAGCAATTTGCTGCAGTGAGGTTTGGATCCTAATGCGAGGAACAATCTAAACGCCTGCCCATACAGATTGGAAGGGCAAAGTGTTGAAGTTGGGGAAGGTTGGATCGCTCTGGACGCCAAACCAATTTGGAGAGGTCGAGAGTGGCCTCTTCAGCAGGGAAATCTAGGCTTGGAGCAATTCGCCAGGGTGGGGCAAGGTTTGGACAATTTAAATGCCAGCCCAGATAGATTGGGGGCTACTTTCACTGTAATGCTGGCTTTGGGCCTACTCCGAGGATTTGGATCTAAGTACTCAACTTGGTTCGGAATACACAAAATGCTGGCAGAACTCAGCAGGCCAGACGGCATCTAAGGGAGGAGGTAATACAACGTTTTGGGCAGAAAACCTTCATCAGGAAGGGTCATCTCTCCTGATGAAGGGTTTCAGCCCAAAACATCGTATTACCTCCTCCCATAGATGCTGTCTGGCCTGCTGAGTTCTGCCAGCATTTTGTGTTTTTTATTTATTCCCAGCATCTGCAGATTCGCTCGTGTTGGTTTGGAATACTGTTGTTTTTGCTCGATTCTATTGCTCGCATGATTTGTTTTTTTCCCCTCCCTCTTTCTCTGTGCGCATTGGGGTTGGTCTTTATTTTTTTTTAAACTGGCTTCTTTCAGATTCCTTGTTTTGTGACTTCCTATAAGCAAACAAATCTCAAGGTTGTATAATTTATATATTATCTAATAATAACTGTACTTTGAATATTTGAAAATAAAAATATTTTACCAAATCTTGTTACATGCAACAATAACAAACCAACGCCACTCCTGAACCCTCCCAACAAATCCTTCCCTAATTGGTCTACACTGAATTAACTGTGGAAGTCCGACACCTTACTGCCCTATTGTCTTGTTTATTATTTATTGTAATGCCTGCACTGTTTTGTGCACTTTATGTAGTCCTGGGGGGGGGGGGGGTAGGGCTGTAGTCTAGTGTAGTTCCCCTTGTTCTCACCTACCACCCCACCAGCCTCCAGGACCAACATATAATTCTCCGTAACTTCCGCCACCTCCAACAGGATCCCACTACCAAGCGCATATTTCCCTCCCCCCTCTGCTTTCCACAGAGATCGCTCCCTACGCAACTCCTTTGTCCTCTCATCCCCCCCATCCCTTCCCACTGATCTCCCTCCTGGCACTTATCCTTGTAAGCAGAACAAGTGCTACACCCGCCCTTACACTTCCTCCCCCACCACCATTTAGGGCCCCAGACAGTCCTTCCAGGTGAAGCAACATTTCACCTGTGAGTCAGCTGGTGTGGCATACTGTGTCCGGTGCTCCCGGTGTGGCCTTTTATATATTGGTGAGACCCGACGCAGACTGGGAGACTGTTTCACTGAACACCTACGCTCGGTCCGGCAGAGAAAGCAGGATCTCCCAGTGGCCAATAGACAGTAGGTGCAGGAGTAGGCCATTTGGCCCTTCTAGCCAGCACCGCCATTCAATGTGATCATGGCTGATCATACACAATCAGTACTCCGTTCCTGCCCTCTCCCCATATCCCTTGACCCCACTATCTATAAGAGCTCTATCTAACTCTCTTGAATGTATCCAGAGACTTGGCCTCCACTGCCTTCTGGGACAGAGAATTCCACATATCCACCACTCTCTGGGTGAAAAAGTTTTTCCGCATCTCTGTTCTAAATGGCCTACCCCTTATTCTTAAACCGTGGCCTCTAGTTCTGGACTCACCCATCAGCGGGAATATGCTTCCTGCCTCCAGCGTGTCCAATCCCTTAATAATCTTATATGTTTCAATCAGATCCCCTCTCATCCTTCTAAATTCCAGTGTATACAAGCCCAGTCGCTCCAATCTTTCAACATATGACAGTCCCACCATTCTGGGAATTAACCTTGTGAACCTACGCTGCACTCCCTCAATAGCAAGAATATCCTTCCTCAAATTTGGAGACCAAAACTGCACACAATACTCCAGGTGGGGTCTCACCAGGGCCCTGTACAGCTGCAGAAGGACCTCTTTACTCCTATACTCAATTCCTCTTGTTATAAAGGCCAACATGCCATTAACTTTCTTCACTACCTGTTCCACCTGCATGCTTGCTTTGACTGGTACAAGAACACCTAGATCTCATTGTACTTCCCCTTTTCCTAACTTGACTCCATTTAGATAGTAATCTGCCTTCCTGTTCTTGCCACCAAAGTGGATAACCTCACATTTATCCACATTAAACTGCATCTGCCATACATTTGCCCACTCACCCAACCTGTCCAAGTCACCCTGCATTCTCATAACATCCTCCTAACATTTCACACTGCCACCCAGCTTTGTGTCATCAGTAAATTTGCTAATGTTACTTTTAATCCCTTCATCTAACCATATAACCATATAACAATCACAGCACGGAAACAGGCCATCTCGGCCCTCCTAGTCCGTGCTGAACTATTAATCTCACCTAGTCCCACCTACCCACACTCAGCCCATAACCCTCCACTCCTTTCCTGTCCATATACCTATCTAAATCATTAATGTATATTGTAAACAGCTGCGGTCCCAGCACCGAACCTTGCGGTACCCCACTGGTCACAGCCTGCCATTATGAAAGGGACCTGTTAATCATGACTTTTTGTATCCTGTCAGCCAGCCAATTTTCAATCCATGTCAGTACTCTGCCCCCAATACCATGTGCCCTAATTTTGCCCACTAATCTCCTATGTGGGACTTTATCAAAAGCTTTCTGGAAGTCCAGGTACACTACATCCACTGGCTCTCCCTTGTCCATTTTCATAGTTACATCCTCAAAAAACTCCAGAAGATTAGTCAAGCATGATTTTCCCTTCATAAATCCATGCTGACTCGGACTGATCTTTCTACTGCTATCCAAATGTGTCGTAACTTCCTCTTTTATAATTGACTCTAGCATCTTTCCCACCACTGACATCAGGCTAACTGGTCTATAATTCCCTGTTTTCTCTCTCCCTCCTTTCTTGAAAAGTGGGACAACATTAGCCACCCTCCAATCAGCAGGAACTGTTCTTAAATCTACAGAACATTGGAAAATGATTACCAATGCGTCCACGATTTCTAGAGCCACCTTTTTAAGTACCCTGGGATGCAGACCATCAGGTCCCGGGGACTTATCAGCCTTCAGTCTCAACAGTCTATCCAACACCGTTTCTTGCCTAATATAAATTTCCTTCAGTTCATCCTTTACCCTAGTTCCTTTGGCCACTATTACATCTGGCCACACATTTTAATTCCACATCCCATTCCCATTCTGATATGTCTATCCATGGCCTCCTCTACTGTCAAGATGAAGCCACACTCAGGTTGGAGGAACACCTTATATACCAGCTGGGTAGCCTCTAACCTGATGGCATGAACATTGACTTCTCTAACTTGCGTTAATGCCCCTCATCCCCTTCTTACCCCATCCCTGACAATATTCGTTTTTTCTCTCTCTCTCTCTGCCCATCACTCTGCCTGTTCTCCATCTCCCTCTGGTGCTCCCCCCTCCCCCTTTCTTTCTCCTGAGGCCTCCCGTCCCATGATCCTTTCCCCTCTCCAGCAATGTATCACTTTCGCCAATCACCTTTCCGGCTCTCAGCTTCACCCCACCGGTCTTCTCCTATCACTTTGCATTTCCCTCTCCCCCCACTACTTTCAAATCTCTAAGTATCTTTCCTTTCAGTTAGTCCTGACGAAGGGTCTCAGCCCGAAACGTTGACAGTGCTTCTCCTTATAGATGCTGTCTGGCCTGCTGTATTCCACCAGCATTTTGTGTGTTTTGTTTGAATTTCCAGCATCTGCAGATTTCCTCATGTTTGTTTTTTTTTCTGTGTTTTTTTTACGTAGTTCAGTCTAGTTTTTGTACTGTGTCATGTAACACCATGGTCCTGAAAAACGTTGTCTCATTTTTACTATGTACTGTACCAGCAGTTATGGTTGAAATGACAATAAAAGTGACTTGACTTGGCATTTTTGAGTTCAAGGTTTAAATACACATCAGATTCACCATATTAATTCTGTTACCAATGCCTGTGTTCACTGTGAAATAGACCAGTATTTATGGTTTAACGAGAAAAATACAAGACTACAGATGCAACACACAAAATGGGAGGGAAACTCAGTGGGTCAGGCAGTATCGGTGCAGGGAAAGGGACTGTCCATTTCCCTCCACAGATGCTGCCTGACTTAGTGAGTTCTTCCACATCCAAGTTTATCTGCCCTTGTGTTTGAAGGTAATTGATGCCTTAAGACTCAGATCCCAAATCCCAGTCAAGAGAAAATCTGTGGATGCTGGAAATCTGAGCAAAACACACAAAATGCTGGAGGAATTCAGCAGGCCAGGGAGCATCTATCGAAAATAAGTACAGTCGACGTTTTGGGCCGAAACCTTTCGCAGGACAAAATCCCAGGCTCAGGTTTCTGTCCCGCAGCTTTAGGACCTCAGACTCATACCTGGTCTGAGTCTGAACCCCATCTCCAAGCCTCTCCCCAGGCTTGACCCCTCCTCCAAATGTGATACTAAAGTTTTATTCCATCCACAGGACTAACTTATCCCCAGTTTTGACCTCCATTTCCAGGACTGACCCCCAGCCCCCACAGATTTCACCTCATCCACAGGACTGAACCCCAAAGTTTGACCCCATCGGCAGAAATCACCAGGGTTTGACTCTCCCTTCAAGTTCTCACACCTAGGTTTGATCGCATCCACAGAACTACTTACTACCACCACTCCGAGGTTTATCCCCAGATTTGAACCCACCCCCATTTTTGACACCTCCCGAGCTCGATCCGCGGTCGAGGGTTAACCCCTTCTCCCGGCCCGCAGCTGCAGGTTCCAGCGGAGTTTCTTGAGCTCTTCTCACCGGATCCGAAGGCCGGCCGCCGGTTGAGGCCGTTCTGCATCAACGAAGCGGTCCAGCCGACGAGGCCCAGCCAGACGCTGTTCCGGTTGACTATCCCCGGCGGCGGTAGAACTTTCGCCTCAGGCGGCAGCAGCCCCATGTCCGCACCGGCTCCCGGACACTAACGGGGACGGGGACGGGGACGGGGACGGGGACTCAAGGGCGAACGCAGGCGCTTTCGGTACGCGCCTTTAGAAGCTCCGTGTAGGTCTCCCCGTCGGGTACAATCGTTCCGACCCCTGCGCCTCTTCTCGAGAGGAATTAGATTCAGAATTGGGTTGTTGTCACATGTACCAAGATACAATGAAAAGCTTGTGTTGCATACTGTTTATACGTACCACTACATTCAGGCAGTACAAGGGAAAACAGTAACAGAATGCTGAGGAAAATCTTTGTAATCCGTAGCGCTGTGGAGCCTCGGTATTGATTGCATTCAGAACAGGGATTAATATATTTCTGGATATTAAGGGATATGGGGAGACAAGAGTTTGCAGATGCTGGGATCTGGAGCAGAACTGAAAACAAATTGCTGGAGGAACTCAGTCAGTCAACCATCCCTTTGCTTACACATACGCTGCTGGATTCGCTGAGTTCCTCCAACAGTTCATTTCTACTCCATGGTAAAAGGCTGGCAAATGATATGGAGGTAGATCAGCCATGATCTTTTTGAATGGCATTCAAACTCCAGTTTATTGTCATCTAACTGTACTTAAATACAACCGGATGGAACAACATTCATCCAGCCCACTGTGCAGCCACACTGCATATATCACACACAGCAGATAGAACAAAACATTATCACAATTAATAATTAATAAAATATAATAGAAAATGCACGTGAAGTGCGCAGCACAGATGAACAGTAAACAGTTCGCTGTCCTAGTGACAAGTTCTCGGTGGCGGCAGAGTATTCATTAGTCTCAAAGTCTGGGGGAAGAAGCTGGTACCCAGCCTGGCAGTCCTACTCCTGATGCTTCTGTATATCCTTCCTGACAGAATTAGGTCAAAGAGACAGTGGGATAGGTGGTGGGATCCTCAACAATGCTTCAGGACCTGTGTATACAATGCCTCCAGCTAAATGTCACGAATGGGGGGAAGGAGACCTCGGTGACCTTCTGTGTCTTTTACCATCCTCTGTAGGGCCTTACAGCTTCTGTACCACAGAATGACACTGACGATAATGCTCCTGCAGAAAGTTGTTAAAATGGGGCAGGGAGTCTTGCATGCCTTAGTCTCCTCAGAAAGTGTAGACATTACTGTGCCTTCCTGACCAATGAGGAGGTACTCTTGGTCCTATGTCTTATTTGCTTATGCAGTAGTTCAGAATCCAGAAGCAAAATACTTAAAGACATGCTGGAATTTGAAATTAAAATAGGAAATACTTAGCAGATCAGGCAGCATCTATGGAAAGGGAAACATTACTGATTAAAGGTTGTTGACCTAAAATGTTAACTCCACTTCTCTCTCCACAGATGCTGCATGGCCCATGCATCTTTGATATTCTGTTTCTATTCTCCCTCAGGTGGAGCTTGCCAGGATAGGTAGTCAAGTTGATTGATCTTATAAGTTGCATATGTTGCAAAACTGAAATAAATACAGAAAATGCTAGGATTATTCTTCAGATCAGGATACATCTGTGGGAAAAAGAAACAGATAACATTTCAGACACAAAATGCTGGTGGAACACAGCAGGCCAGGCAGCATCTATAGGGAGAAGCACTGTCGACGTTTTGGGCCGAGACCCTTCGTCAGGACTAACCGAAAGGAAAGATAGTAAGAGATTTGAAAGTAGTAGGGGGAGGGGGAAATGCGAAATGAACGGAGAAGACCGGAGGGGGTGGGATGAAGCTAAGAGCTGGAAAGGTGATTGGCGAAAGTGATACAGAGCTAGAGAAGGGAAAGGATCATGGGACGGGAGGCCTCAGGAGAAAGAAAGGGGGGGGGGGGAGCACCAGAGGGAGATGGAGAACAGGCAAACAACTAAATATGTCAGGGATGGGGTAAGAAGGGAAGGAGGGGCATTAACGGAAGTTAGAGAAGTCAATGTTCATGCCATCAGGTTGGAGGCTACCCAGCCGGTATATAAGGTGTTGTTCCTCCAACCTGAGTCTGGATTCATTTTGACAATAGGGGAGGCCATGGATAGACATATCAGAATGGGAATGGGAGAAAATAGAGACTGGGAACATATATAAAAGAATGCAGGAGGTGCAAAACATAGAGTGGGAAAACAGGCCCAGCAGGTTGAGTTGGTCATGTTCTCCACTCCTAACCTTCTTCTGGGTACGTTGCAGCATAGCGGATTTAACATTGAACTCAGCAACTGCAAACAACTTGATTTCTGTGTATCAGCAGTTTCTACAGTAGCCTCTTTAGCCACCTCAGAACTCACAAAATTGGAGAGGGTGCAAATGACCCTTGACTCTGAGGGAATGCTCAAGATGAAGACAACAGTTTGAGTATCACTTAATTGAATGCAAACCGTATCAGTAGTTCTGAGATTGAGAAGGCAATATTTAATTGCTAGGCTTTTTTAAATGTCAGTTTTTGATATACTGTAGTATGAAGAGATACTAGTTTATAATATTTGAACTCTGTGATAAACAGGTTAAGATAATAAAAACAGCCCAAGTCCGTTGTTGCCATGGTTTTAATTCAGAGCAGCTCCTATCATTCATCACATTTTTGTTTTCCTGGCCTATTGGGGAATGTTACATTCGACTTGGTGCTGAGGATCATTTAGTGTTGTCTAAGATAAAAGGAGGCAAAAGTAACAATACTGAAAACCATTTCCTTTATTGTATGAATGAATTTCATGAATTTACCTACACTAATCCCAGTCATTAAATGTTTCCACTTTTATACAAACAAAAAAAAATTGATCCTGCACTCGACATTATTTTTTGGTAATTTCCCCAACCTGATTATGTTTAAATATACCAAAGGATTTTAACATTTATAAAACAAGTTTTCCATGTTAATGTACATCAACTGATATGACAGAAATATTTTTGGTTCTTAAATTTATCATTAGTACCTTAGTATATTTGTTTTTAAAAATGTACAAGAACAGAGATGTATAAAAGATCCCTACTTTCTTTAAAGAAAAAAGTGAATGCAGATATTACAAAAATGATGCAAATGTTTCAGAATTTACTGTTAAAATGTATGGCTGTCCACAATGCACAAATTTTTGCATTTCAAAATACATTACATCCAGTGACATGTTTTGGAGGGCAACACTTATATTCACAAGAATAATAATATCAGAATGGAATTTACTTAGAATACTGAAATTTATCTGAAACTCTACACGGGCATGGTATCAGGTGCTGTTAATAAAAGGACAGAGAAAAATCATGCTGTTCCCTTCAGTTAGACTACCATAGGCTTAAAATGGTACGTGCCACAGCTGCAGTACTTTCATTTTATTTTGTATTCATAATTTTTATATGTTTATGATTCTTGTATTACATCCATAAATACTCCATTGCCCATGATTCTGCCATATTCCATTAACACACAACTCCAAATTAATAACACAACTTAAACTACTGTGCCTTCATCTTCCTGTCAGTCGATGTCTCCTGTAGGACGGATATATACAGCCTAATCCACGCGTAGGTAGTTCCCAGTGAACAATATACAGAGATGAGCAATAGTGGTACAAAGGGAAATCTCTGCTGCCAGGGTGTTAGAGGATAGATGATCTCACAAATTAATTGCAGGGGAATAAGACCATTGAGGTAGATGGATTCAGGCCAGCTTAGAAGTGTTCCTTGTTTCCTGGATAAGTAAAAAAACACTCCATTAAATTTTAAGGATTTTACACATTTTCAAAAACTCACCCCCACATCAATTTTAGGTTAGCTAATTTTAAAGTTCAAAGTTCATTTATTATTGAAGTATGTATATGATATACAACCTTGAGATTAATATTCTTGCAGGCATCTATGGGGAAATAAAGAATAAATACAACAGAATCTATGAAAAATCATACATATCAAAGGCAGAGTCCATAAAGTGAGATTGCAGTTCAGTGCTGAAGCACGTGCAGCCATCTTTGCCGGCCCAGAATCAGAACCAGGTTTAGTATGAAGTATGTTATTTTTCAGTAGCAATACATTTTATACACAATAAAAATGCCCATTATGTCCATTCAAAAATCTGCTGGTGGTGAGGAAGAAGCTTCCCGCTCCCTCCTCTTTTTTTCAAACATGATTCCCCTCGCCCTGCCCCTTTCCTAATCTCAGTCCACAACAGAGACTCATATCAGGTTGAGTGTGTGTCTTCAGACTCCTGTACATCCTCCTTGATGGTAGCAACGAGGACAGGGCACGTCCTGGGTGACGGAGATCCTTAATGATGGATGCCGACTTTTTGAGGCATTGCCTTTTGAAAATGTCTTCGATGCTGGGGAGGCACGTACCTGACACGTATATGCCTTGCTCCACACTCGCAGTCTGGACAAACACTCAATACTGTTGTGTCTCTCACACCCAGACATCTTTCTATATAGTATTTCATTTAAAGGTACTTAAAAGGGCTCAAGGAATTCATCTCTGAAGAAGCTTTAGTTCATGTGTTCTAATATCTTTAAGTGGCATTGTAAACAATCTTTTTGTTTGAAACTCTCATGTTAATTGTTTTAGAAAGTTTTTGTTACATTAAGAGGTTCTATAAATGACAATTTGTTAGTGTTGGCCATCACTACCAACAGAAAAAAGAAGATATTGATTTTAGAATATGAGGGCCCCAAGACAATAGAAGATACACAAAAAAGTCACCACTGAGGTGTATTTTTAAACACTATAATATTTAGCTAATGATGTTGTAGAACCATATACAGGTGTATATGGCTTTATGAATGTTCACTTTGCGCCACTTTGCTTTTACAAAAGACCTACATTAGTAACCTGTTTTCACATTACAAAGAGGATTTTCGCTTTTACGAAAATTTTTCCCATATAAATTAATGGTTCTTTGCTTTACGGCATTTCGGCTTAAGAAAGGTTTCATAGGAACGCTCTGCCTTTGTAAAGGGGGGGGGAGAGACACCTGTATTATTCATATGGCAAAATGGTTCCTGAAGGAGGGGATTTCAATTTACCTGAATAAAGCTCGCAGAGCAGAGAAGCTGTATATAGTGAAGAGCAGCATCAGGCTGATTTTAATCGGCATCTCTAAAAAGAAAAACAGAAGTCAAAAGCACAGCACCAACCTCAATGTGAGATGCATAAGTAATTCACCAACCTGTCACAAACAAGAGAAATTCTGCAGATGCTGGAAATCCAACACACCCAAAATGCTGGAGGAACTCAGCAGACCACGCAGCACCAAACATCTCGTGTTTCTCCCTCCCCTCTTCCCCACCTTTTAAATCTACTCATCTTTTTTTTCTCCAGTCCTGCTGAAGGGTCTTGGCCAGAAACATCGATTATACACTTTTCCATAGATGCTACCTGGCCTGCTGAATCCCTGTGTGTGTCACCAGTGCTGTACTGTTATTGAATAGCTAGAACAGAATGCAGCACACAGACAGGCATTTGGCCCACCATGTCTGTGCCAACCATGATCCCAATCTAACTAATCCCATCCATCTACACACCCTCTTTTTCATGTTTGTTTATGTGTCCATCTAAATAGAGTACCTCCTAAATTTTGCCTTGGTACCTGCTTCTATCATTTTCCTGGCAGTGTGTTCGAGGCATTTACTACTCTAAATCTAATAAAAAAAACTTGCCTTGCATATCTCTTTTAAACATTCCCTTTCTCACCTTAAACCTATGCCCTCTGTTATTTGACATTCCTATACCGGGACATAGCATAGTTGCAGGGTTAAGTGCCTGCTGGGGGATGGGTGGGAGGAACGAACGGACAAGTCATAGTGAGAGCACCCCCATGGAAACTGTAAAGGAGTAGGGAGGGGTAGATGTGCTTAGTAGCGGGATTCCATTGAAAAAGCCAGAAATTACAGAGATGATATCGTACTGTGTAAAAGACTTAGACAGATATATATAGCTTGGGCGCCTAAGATTTTTGCACAGTGTTGTACTTGTGGAGCGGAGCGTCAGTTTGTAAATCTGGTGGAAGCAAAGGATGTTGGAAACGGTGAGAGGTGAGCACAGGAGGAGGGGTGTGGGACAGGAGGCAGAGAAGGAGTGTCAGGGGCAGGTTGGCATGGGTACAGACATACCCAGGCTTAAGACGCCAGACAAGGTTATTTGATTCCAAGCAATTGGTTTATTGATCATTACAGAATGTCCCTCTGGTGTGTTCCACTCCCTCCCCTCTCCCTTCCCCTTTTCCCAACCATGATTCCTTTCTCCTTGTACCCTTCCCACTCTCAGTCCACAATAGAGACCCATATCAGAATCAGGTTTACCATCACTCACAGATATCATATGTTATTTTTGCAGCAGCAGTACTGTGCAATACATAAAATTACTACAGTAATGTGTAAAATTCTTGGGCACGCTAGCTAAATATATGTGCATAAAATTTTTGCACAGCACCTTCTGTTAAATGCAGAGGCTCATGGGGTAGTAGGTGAGAATAAGGGGAACTCTATCCTTGTTATTCTGGGGAGGATGGGTGAGGGTAGACCTGCAGGAAGTAGAAGAGATGTAATAATGGGTGGTATTGAAAGCAGTGGTGAGGAGGGAGCCCTGTTTTCTGAAAAAAGTGAACATCTCAGATGACCTGGAATAGAAAGCCTCATCATGACAATAGAAGCAGTAAAGGTGGAGGAACCAAGAGAAAAGAATAGTATCTTTGTAAGTGACAGGGTGGGAAGAGGTACAGTCGTGGTTAATTATGGAAGTCAGTGCGTTTGCAGAAGATGTTGGTGGATAATCTGTCTGCTGAGATGGAGAAAGAAATATCATAAAAGGGAAGAGAGGTGTCAGAAATGGACTGAGTAAATTTGAGGGCGGGGTGGGTGGTGAGGGGATGAAATTTGAAGCAGGAAAGGGACCAACGCAGTCGTAAATGTAGTGGAGAAAGAGTTGAAGAATGTGCCAGCGTAGGTTTGGTACACAGATTGCTCCATGTAAGTAACAAATTATTCTTGGGTGATCTGACAAATCTATTGTCTCCAGGTTGTCAATCACCTAGATTCCACAGCACTTTCAATAAAATTTTCCAAAGTTCTACTGAATAATCCCAATTTCACTTCCTAGCTCTAAATTATACACCTTTTTTTGGATTCCGATACCAAAAGAAGTAGTTTCCTTGTTTTTATTCTGAAAGAAATAAAAAAGATTGAGTGGCCACATTCAGTGGCTCGAGTTTCTGTGATTTTATTCCATGCAATCTTTTTAAAGCTCTTGAATAGGTCTCTTCCTCAACTTTCTAAATACAAAGACGACAAACCAGGTTTAAGCAGTCTGTTAATCCTTTCAACTGTTCTTATTCATTATGTTTATAATATTTTATTATAATTATGAACCATTCTTGCTAATCTGTAAATCAATATTTATTTTCTAAAAGGTGGTACCTAAAAAAAATACACAATATACTTCAAATGGTGATTCTTTTTAATTGAAGCATTGCAAAGCTTTGCATAAAGGCCATGCTCACATTAGTATGAAAAGTAATTTAAAAAGCTGTTTCTCCAACAATGATGCAGTTATACACACGTAACAAATATTTCATGTAGCTGAAGCTTTTAGTATTTGGGAAGTTTAGATTAAAAGCTAGCTCAGTTGCTTTGTAAGTAAAACTGCCAAATATTATACGGCTAATCAAAGTTCAATAGGTAGACTTTGGCAAGTGCCATTCTCAAGAAGGGTAGGAGTCAGGCAAAGCAATACTGTATTAGTGGCATTTTCTCCCAAGATCGGTATTCAATAACCTCACCTACATAATGTCTTTGAGAAAGGGGAAGCTGGAGATAGGGGGAGCTACACTGTAAAAAAAAAAGACATCTGTTGCCCAACAGTGTGTGAACCACGTAATTAAAGTCACCATTTGTATTTACTTTTGTGCATTTGTCTTCCCTCTTTTAGGCAATGAGATTCTGAGGCTTCTTCAGGATGAAGGGGGGCTTCTTCATGGTCAAGGGTATATGGTGAATAGATTGCCGCACCACAACCTAACCTTAAGAGCATTCACTGCCAGAGGAAGTCACTGGATAATAATGAAAAAGGTTAAGACCAAATGAGTTTTCATCCTGAGCAATGCACACAAAATGCTGGAGGACCTCAGCAAGTCAGGTAGCATGGAGAGGAATAAACAGTTGTCATTTTGGACCGAGATTCTTCATCAGGACTGTCTTCTTCAAGAATTTTAATTCTCCTCTCTGTACATAAAGGTTCAGATACTAAAACGGAAATGCTAGAAAACCCAGCCAGTTTTGGCAGAATCTGTGGAAAGAAGAACTAGTCAACATTTTGGGCCAGCGACCCTTCCTTGGAACTGTGGCATGAAGGAGAAGAATGGAGACTTTACTGTTTAAAACAGAGCTGGGGGAGGCTTAAGGTGTACATATACAAAAGGCTATATGAAGATAGGTTAAGAAAGTTCAGATAATGAGGAACAAATACTGACCATGAACAAGACATTTCAATAGAAAAAGGATGAGAAATTGACATAATAATGGGGGAAAATGGGAATACAGTTTACCTGAAGTTGGAGAATTATATAACAGCACTACAGCGCATCACAGGCCCTTTGGCCCACAGTACTGTGCCGACCTTATAACCTACCATAAGATCAATCTAACCCTTTCCTCCTACATAGTCCTCCATTTTCCTATCATCCATGTGCCTATCTAAGAGTTTCTTAAGTGCCCCTAATTTATCTGCCTCTATCGCCACCCATGGCAGTGGCTTACATGCATCCATCATGCCGTGTAAAAGACTTACCATCCCCCCCCCCCCCAATGCATTCCTCCACTCAACTTAAAATTATGCCCCCTGGCTGTCCACTCTATGTATGCCTCTTATCATTTTGTGCATCTCCCTCGCTCTAAAGAGAAAACCCCTAGCTCACTCAACCTAACTCCACGATACATGATCCCTAATCCGGGTAGCATCCTGGTACAACTCCTCTGCATCCTCTGTAATTCACACATAAAATAGAAAGTATAGCACAGGGACAGGCCTTTTGGCCCATCGTGTCTGCACTGCCCACAGCAGGACTTGGTAACATATACAGCACTGTACAAAAATCCTAGACACAAATATATAGCTAGGGTGCCTAAGACTTTTGCAGAGGACTGTAGTATACCCCACCCTCCACTTATTACCCTCCAGGTCCTCCTCTTTGCTGAATACTGATGTGGTGCTCATTTGGTGCTGCACCCGCTTTGCTGCTGAGCGGTCTGACACTTTCCTAGGAACCTCTTATTTTTTAATGTATGCAAGTATGAAATGCCTTGGAATTTCATTCTAGTGCCTAGGTGGAAGATAAAATGTTGTTTTACAGTACTGTGGAAAATTCTTAGCAACTAGGGTGCCTAAGACTTTTGCACAGTACTGTAGAGCATAGAAATCTACAGCACATTACAGGCCCTTCGGCCCACAATGTTGAGCCAACCACGTAACCTACTCTAGAAATTGTCTAGAGTTATCCTACCGCATGTATTTGTCAATGTGGAGCAGAGAAAGTTTGCAAATTTGGCAGAAGCGAAGGATGTTGGAATTGGTGAGGGTGGAGTGCCAGTGGAAGGGTGTGGGATGGGTTATAGAGAGAAGAAGTGCCAAGGGTAGGGGTTGGCATGGGTACAGACACACCCAGCCCTGAAACACCAGGCAGGGTCATTTGATTCCAAACAACTGGTTTACTGATCACTGCAGAATGTTGCTGTGGTGCTTCCTGCTCCCTCCCCTCTCCCTTCCCCTTTTCCCACCATGATTCCCTTCTCCCTGCCCCCTTCCCACTCTCAGTCCACATTAGAGACCCTTAGCAGAATCTGGTTTATCATTACTCACACACGTTATGAGATTTGTTGTTTTTTGTTTGAGCAGTACTGTGCAAAACTCTTCAACACCCTAACTATATACAGTATACGTGCCTAAGACTTTTGCACAATACTGTAGTTCACTATAATAGTGGAGAATGCTGCAGTTAAGACAGGTCAAAACAGGAGTGGGATTGAGAACTAAAATGGTGTACAATAAGGATCACCTTTACATATTGAGTGTGCGTGCTTGTGTCTGGCCAGGACATACTGAAGGTGGAAAAAAACTAAAAGAATTTGCAAAGGCTCCAATTGACACCTTGTTCAAAATCAGCTAGGTTAGCACTAAACTAGGACTATCTAGTTTATCCATTTTAGTAACTCACCAGGCAAACTTACTCGGTTGAAACACTTGTAGGGTATTTCTTCATCACTTTTAATAAAGGAATTAACAATTAACAGATTGTTTTACTTCTTAAGGACAAGCACATACTAAATAGTTATTAAATTTCCTTACCTGGTCCCGTGAAGAGAAGTGGGAAGAGGGAAAAATGCCCGGTTGTTACTAAGACAAGGTATATTCCTGCATCTTTTCTGTTTTCCACAGCAAACAAGCTGAGGGTTTAAAAGTAAAAAAGAACATGAGACTTGGGAAGTATGTGACAAAAGAATCCTGCGTAAATGCTAAATTTTAACTGATAATAAATATACAGCAGCACTACTCTGAGTTACCTAGATGAGTAAGAAACTCACATTAAATATTTTTCAGCACCTACTTTACTTATTGTTAAATATGTAAGATCTGGAGCAATTATATGGTAAAAAGGTATCTGCATAACTGCCAGTTGTGACTGATGAGCTAGATCAGTTCCAGCTGATCTAATGGACTACCAGGAAACTTCTAAAGAACATCTTTAGATTAGTGCTTCAGCTACTGTTCCCTCTAAACTGTATGGGTGTGTGGTTGTGCAGAAACTGAAAAGCTCCCACGCACACAGCCTTTGTTGCTGTGCAACTGGAATTGTTTTTATATAATGTTAATATCATTTTGAAATCTATTAATATAATTGTGAAATACCTTGTAATTAATTACATTTTAATGAACATAATCCATAAATTTTCTAAATAATAAACATACCATAACTTTACTTTGAAACATTTTTAAACTTCAACATATTCACATCTTCTGTGTTTCAAGTTACAAAACTGTTTAAAATTGCAACAATAAACACAATAATTAAATTAAGAAGTTCACAGATATGTTGAACTATGTGCTTGGAAACAAAGAATTTGAAGAATTGTTGATTCTTTTTGACACTGTTGGAACATTTCAAGTTTCTAGTGCTGACCGCGAATATGCATTCAATCTTATGAATTTATTCAAATGTAAATCCCAAAACAGACTAGAAGTGGTACATTTGGATGATCTAATGGGGATGAAGACTTATGTTCCATCTGGAAATGAAATTAATCTGGATAGACAATGGATATGTAATAAAAACAGATGAGAAAAGGCTTACAAAACTTGAAAGATTTTCTTTGTTGTATTGAATTTTATTATACCCTTCAATTAATAAATAAAATCAAAAGTATGTGATTTTTCAGTTTTCTTTCTAAATATTCATAGAATGCATGTTTAAAAAAAACCAAATTTAACATGCCACGCAATTTTCGGCCATGTAAAAAAAATCCTGCTCAGAGCAGATGTAAAAACAATATTAGAGGGAACATTGGCTTCAGCTCAGTAAAACAGTGATCATCCACTTAGGCATCAATGTCCCAAAAGGTAAGTATTAAATTTAGATCTGAGTTCTACTAATTAGCAGATATTAGAGTTATTGAAACTAGTGGTCTTTAAACTCTGACTTAAGAATGAGGCAACATGAGAAGCTACAGCCAAGTATAAGTCCCGAAAACACAAACATAAGCACCAGGTATGGCACTGGAGTGGCCAAGTTGCTGGATTTGCCCCCAGAGTTCTGTAACATTAATGCAGAGGTATGAGCTTGAATGCCATTTTGGGAACTGGGGATTTTCTGTTCAAATACTTAAATAAACCCGGGACAAACAGCTGGTATTGCTAAACTGAAGAATGAAACTAACAGATGTGCATATATTTAGAGAAGGAAATTCCTTGATCTTAATTAGCTTCTCACTTATAGACGTCTCCCGCCCACCAATGTGGTTATCGCACTCCTGCCTTCTCAGTTCAGGAGCAATTAGAAACAGAAAATGAATGCCAGCCTTGTTAGTAACATGCAAATTGTGCACATGAAAAAGAATTATAAACAAGTATAAATGAAAATGAAAATAGTTCCAGATTGCTATTACTTGAATTGGATTGCCAGTGACGGTGACCTACATGTGGCTTTTATTTAAGTATCTCTATATCACTCCATCTGATACCCGTCTGTCATAATAGTAATACATTGCACAAAATATTACTTCCAAACAACATTCTCCAACCAATGAAACGTAAGGTACCTCAAAGGCAGTATAGCGATGAGAATAGCTTTTTCATGTACATGCCAGCCAAACATGAATGAGCCTAATGCGCAAAGGATTAGGCACTGAAGGAATCCTCTGGGTCCTCGAGGTTTTAGCCAAAGATGGAAAATAGCAGGCTTGAAACAGAAAATACAGTGATACAAGCTATTAATAACTGAAACTAAAGAGGGATAATGTTTTCTCTCAGCTATATCAGACAGACCTTTTTTTAAAGTCAATGTTACCCGGGAAACTTAACCTGCTAGCTTCCCATCAACAAGAAGAAAATACACTCGGTGGCCAATTTCTTAGATACTTCTGAAACTAATAAAGTGGCCATTGAACGCATGCTTATAGTCTTCTGCTGCTGTAGCCCACCCAGTTCAAGGTTGAGTATTCAGAGATGCCCTTCTGCACACCACTGTTGTATTACGTGGTTACTTGAGATTTGTTGCCTTCCTGACAGCTTGAATCAGTCTGACCACTCTCCACTGAGCTCTCCCATTAACAAGGCATTTTTGTCTGCAGAAATGCCGCTCACTGGATGCTTTTTTTTTGTTTCTGCATCATTCTCTGTAAACTCTACAGATTGTTGTGAGTGAAAATCCCAGATCAGCAGTTTCTGAGATACTCAAACCCTGACAATCTTTCCACGGTCAAAGTCACTTAGATCAGATTTCCTCCCGCATTCTGACATTTGGTCTGAACAACAAGTGACGTTGTCTGCATATCTTTATGTGGAGTTGCTGCCACACAATTGGTTAATTAGATAATTGCATTACCAAGCAGGTATACAGGTGACCCTAATAAAGTGGCGAGTGAAAAGTTCAAAGAATATCATGAGTGACTGAATCGCACAGTGTGAATTGTGAAAGAGCATATGCTGGTACTGACCATTATCGAGAGCAATGTGCAGATCAGCGTTGCTAATGGTGACACAGAAGGTAGGACAGCATGCTGGAACTCCTGGACTAATCCTCCTGTCATTGATGCCTTTGAAAATAGATCAGGATCCAGTAATTTCAGCTTCACAGCTGCAGCAGTAGCAAAAGATGTCTGTCAGATACTAGAAGAATTAGTTTCTCATCAATAAAATAAGTTAATAAGCAGTTACAGTCCAGGCATTAAGGCTATTGAAATAATATAATGTTAATCCAGTAAGAATCAAGATCTGAAATATAGATTCTGGGATTATTAATGGTTTTTAACATGAAGATGTGAAGTTAATTTTCATTATTATCAGCATTTTTAATGTCTGCATAGTACATGTTTGATGGCCATACCAATGATGGACAGTACTTTATCCACTGCATTGTACACAGCCCAGAAATTTGGGGCCCAATATGCATGACAGAGGCCTCGCTTGAAGGGGAAAAGTCGCGCAAGCACCTGAGGCAGCTGACCCTGAAAAAGAAGCAAAGCTTAATTATTACGCAGTTTGGGCAATTTTTTTTATCCTTGCAATGAAATTCTCTAACAAAATATATCATTAAGTAAAGACTTAACCACATGGCTTGATAGTTACAATATTATATGTTAGAATTATGTATTTTCAAACTAAAAACATGCTGATACACAGTCTATTATATATAATCTTAATTTAAAACATATTGCAAATAATCCAGTTTCAAATATATGCTTTGACTTGCTTCCACAAAAAAATCCATAATTCAAACTTATTTTCCAATATAATAATATATTTCCAACAAACTCCATATTAAAATTAACTTATTAAAATATTTGAAAGGCATTATTTACACCAATCCCAAAGAAAATAAAATCCAAAAACAATTTATTGCAGAAGGTAAAAATAGCCTATTAGTTATACTGGTCCCAATAATGGGATACTTAATTCTGACATAGAGTCGGCCCTCCTCATCCGCGGGGGATTGGTTCCAGGAACCCCCCACGGATACCAAAATTCGCGGATGCTCAAGTCCCTTATTTAACATGTATCAGTGCAGTGGTCTTTAGGACCCAGCAGAACCCCGGACTTTATTTAACATGTCTCCGTGCGGTGGGCATTAGGACCTGGTGGCACAGCTCTGAATCCGCAGTGTTTCTGTTCACTAAAATAATCACGATTGCGATTGAAAATAAGGTGGAAATAATAAAGTGATCAGAAAGAGATGAAACACCATTGGTCATTGGAAAAGCATTAGGCTACAGTTGGTCAATGATCAGAACAATTTTAATGGAGCATGTGAAAGGCCCTGCCCCGATGAAAGCTACAATTATTACTAAGCAATGCAATGGTTAAGTTATTGAAAAACGCATGTTTCTTAAGTGTTTTATATGCATAGAAAGGTAAAATATGTACTATATATTAAGAAAAACGTTTGACTAACTGACGCTAAATAATACCGGATGTATCTGTTCCGACTTCAAATCTTACTTAAAGGTGGACTCATGAATGGAACTCATTCATAATCCGGGGACTGCCTGTACTTTTAAGTCATTTCTATATTACTTATAATACCTAATACAATATAAATGCTATGTAAGTAGTTGTTGTACTGTACTGTTCAGGGAATCATGACAAGAAAAAATAGTCTGTACACACTCAAGCAACGAGTGCTGGAGAGAGAACTTCCAGGTTTTCCTGATCTGCTGTTGGTTGAATCCGCGCATACAGAATCTGCGGATAAGGAGGACCGACTGTATACTGACAATGTGGAAAATTCAATATCTGTCATTAATGCATGATGAATCACTTACTCAGAACCACAATCAAGATTTGGAGAGATATAACTGGCATTGAAGAAATTATTATAGATAGGATATTAGAAGATAGGATATTCCATTTATATTGCAATCAATGAGCATCTCCATCAAGATAACCTTTCAGGGAAAGGTTGTATCATAGAAGCCATTTGCCCCATGTAGTCTAAAACAGCTAGTCCTCCTCCCCTGGCCTTTGTGCATAGCCATTTGAACACTACTAATGAACCTGCCTCCACCAAATCCAGCAGGGCATTCCAGATCCTAACCACTCCTAATGTAAAAACAAATGTTCATCACTGGTTTGCTTGCTGATGAACTTACATCTCCACTGCTTTTTGATTCTTCTGCTGGTATCTATGCAACTGGACCCTTCGTGGTTTTAAATACTTCTATCAGCCCACCTTTCAACTTCCCCTATTGCAAGGAGAACCTCAGCTTCTCCATTTTACCAACATTAAGTAAAATTTCTGTTCCTTTAAATAAATTTTATAATAATATTTGGTGTGGAGTTGCCATTGAGTAGAAATGTAGATAGACTAGTCACAAGAATGTCATGGCTGCAAGAAGAATAATAATAGGAATAATAATATTTTGGCATAGCTAGATGGGCCCAAGGGCCTGTTTCTGTGCTGTAGTGTTCGAGGACTCTAGGAACCTAGAGGCTTGATATTCCACAGCCACTGTTCTAGCATCTCCACAGGTCATAAGCCAATGAGAAAGATGACTTCTTTTAACTTGTAAAATAGTTGCAAGTACAATAGCACTTTAGAACCTCAGCACCACACAGGACAAAGCCAGTTAGTTGACTAATTTCCAGCTAGGTGCCAAATTGTGACTGAAAAATGTGGCATTGACTGAATGCATTACAGTAAGATCTATTTTTTTTGGCTGTACTTCCAAATCAATAACATCCACGATTTAAAAAGATCATTCAGATCCATGATCTTCAAACACCATTGAGTATGACTCGTTAAACAATGTCACATACATTTCTGCTGGGTGTAAATAGCACTTTCACCATTATAACAGACTACAACGATCAGTTAGGAAGCTTAATTCACATCAGGAAAGGTACAGTTTAACAATGCTAGTGAGTGAAAACCTTCAACTATAATTTGGAATTAAAATGTGTTTTATGTTGATGTGTAGTGTGGACAAACTGTAAAGACATACACAGACTTGGCACATGTTCTCAGTAAATGTGGAATTGGTTGAAATGCAACTCTTTAAGGTGAATTGCCTTAAGGTGAACATCAATTTCTATACAATTCTGTTAAGTAATCTTACCTTGCTTGATATGGGTTTATTCATCCATCTTTATTCCTAAACCTAGTGGATATAGTACATGGCTGCTTTATCTTTCTGGGTATAATGCGCCATCTCCTTTGTGTCCGAGATAAAACCACCTGCTTGTGTACATTTCACACTGTAAACGGTTAATTTCACTACTTATGATAATTAACCTTTTATATACTCTTTGCCGCTTGTGCTTGTATCCAGCCATTTAACTAATTAGGTGCCTTCTTCTGCATATTTTCCGCAGCCATTTGAATTGCTCCAGATCCAAGACATGGTAGGAAATAATTACAAACATAGAACACTACAGCACAGTAAGGCTCTTCGGCCCACAGTGTTGTGCCAAGCTTTTAACCTACTCTAAGATCAATCTGACCTTTCTCTTCTACATTGCCCTCCATTTTTATATCATCCATGTACCTACTGAAGCTTCTTAAATGTCCTAATGTATCTGCCTTTTACATCAACCCAGGCAGCACGTTCCACATACCCGCCACTCTCTGTGTAAAAAACCTACCTACGACATCTTATGATGTTAGGTTGACATCAAAGTCTCATGGTATTGCAACAGAACAGCAAGCACATTCAGACTCTACATGAACAAATCTGTGCTCAGATAAATTATCTCCAAGTACGGAGTACAATGCTTTAAATTAATTATCTTTACCATGGCAACAAAGGGTCCAAATGAAGCAAGAAAGTCAGAGCAGACTATAAATCCCAAGGCAAAAAGACGGGAAAAGCTGAAACCCCTCCACTGGATTGATCCATCTTAAAAATAAACACAAGAAAAAAATAACAATCTACCAATTTATGATACTAAAACATTAGAAGGCAGAGACAAAATTAAATAATGTGCTGCATTTTAAAACTTCAAGAATATTTACCACCAATTCTCCTTTAGAACAATCAAATAATTCTAAAACATATCGATTCTATTCATTTTTTGTTTGAAGGGACTTTAAAATAATCATTTCTTATGTAAAAGCACATAGTCAATTTGAATCAGTTACCAAAACTGCATTTCAGGGCACTGGCAATTATCAAAATATATTAACCTTTAACAATATTGAAGTCTTAAGAGGCTAGCAAAACAAATCCCAATATTTTTCTTAATCCTAATATTAGAATTAACAATACTAATTTATTGTAATAAACTTTTGAGCAACGGACACAAAATGCTGGAGAAACTCAGCAGGTCAGACAGGATCTATGGAAATGGGTAAATAGTTGATGTTTTGGGCCGAGTCCCTTCTTCAGGACTGAGAAGACAGGAAGAAGATGCCATTTCAAAATACTGCAAGATGATAGGTGAAGCCAGTTGGATGGTCAAGGAAAGGTCAAGGACTAGAGAAGAAAGAATCTGATAGGAGAGGAGAATGGATCATAGAAGATAGGGAAGGAGGAGGGGACCCTGGGGGAAACCATAGCCAGGTGAGAATTCCTAGCCTATTAGATTCCTTCTTCTCCCACCTACCTGGCTTCACCTATTACCTTACAGCTAGCCTCCTTCGCCTCCCTCCATTTTACTCTGGCATCTTTCCCCTTCCTTCTCGATCCTTAAGCAGAGTCTCAACCTGAAATGATGAATATCTGTTCATTTCCATAGATGCTGCCTGACCTGCTGAGTTCCTACAGCATCATCTGTGTGTTGCTCTGTGTGTCCAGCATCTGCAGACTTTTCTCATGTTTATGTTAACTTTTGAAGAGCTTTGTTACAGCAGGATAATTGGTCAGTAAGTTTATAAAGAAGCAATAACTCAGAATTAGGAAAAAAGAAAGAATAGTTTAATATAAAACTAAGTGACTAGCTGAATTTGCAGCAATCAACCTTTAAAGGAGAGTTAGATAAGTGTGCGAAAAAAGTATGTGCAGTAATTTCTGTATTCATTTCTTTTGATTGTTATCTCCCTATGAAGTGGAAACAACACCAGCTGATCCACAGGGTAGGGGATAAAAGTGGTTCATAGGTTAAAATTTCACTTTATGAGGGATAGAGCATAAATGTGGCCTACCAAGTTGCTCAGTTGTGTTAAAAAGTTATGGAGGAAAAGCCCTTGGAAAACATTAAGACTGAAAATTCTGATGTGAATCGGTAAATTATTAAGTCTTTCCACATCTGTAATTTTCATATGATTAAGCTGCAAAGAATGCATATACAGCTTTTATCTTCCCTCATCGCCTTCAGAAACACCTGAGACCAATGCTGATAATTTGTCCCTGTTTTTTATTTACAACTGAAAATCAAATAATGAATCACACTAACTTGTATCTTAATCTGTAGGAAAAATGAGCTCAGTACCTTGTTTATTCTTAGTGAAGCAGTAGGAACGTAGTAGATATATACCATAGGCAGGCGCCACATAAAGAAAAATATGCTTAAAGTTCATCAGGACTGCAAACAATAAAGCACTTTCCAAATGTCTTCCCTGTAATAAAATCAAATATTTCAAGTGTTTCATGTCTGGGATATTTTTTCCATTTCTAAAATTACCAAGGTTCACAATAAAGAAATTGATAGTGCCACGGACAGCAATTGAATGGGATTAATATTTAATTGTTTAAATTAACTTCATTTTTCAGATCTGAGACTGTTTACTACTCTTGACAAAATACCAAACTGCTTTAGAGCCAGTGATGTACTTTTTAAGTGTACTCTCCACTATAGCAAAGGAAATGGAGTAGCCAATTTGTCCAGAACAAGCAGCAATATGTTAATGTTCAGATTTTTGATTTTGTAATGTTGATTGAGATGGAAGCACTTTGGGATGAGATATGATTATTGATTAGGATAACTGCTATTCTTTGGAATAATGTTCTGGGACATTTAACATCCAGTTGAAAATGTTGAGAACATTCTGATTTAATGTCACTTCCAAAAAAAACTACAGCATCATGTGTTGCACCCCTGAGGGTTGTATTGAATTTTCAGTCTTAATCAGGTTTCTGAAGTGGGCTTTGTCATTCAGAAATAGGGGGGCTGTCAATTGACATGTCATTGCTAACAGGTGATTATACCATGTTTCCTAAATTACCTGAAACATCCTCGCAATGGAAAGAAGCAACAAGCCAAATAAGAAGCCATTGTATTGAAAATGAATATCTAGGTTTGAATTAAGAAATAATACATTATAGGTGTGTTCGTAAAAGAGCCAACAAAAAGAGAAATGCATGCATTTCTTTTAAAGATAAAAACATTTTTCTCTTTCTCAATTTTCCTCATGGTCTTCACCATCTAAATCTGCTCCCAGCTTTACAGGTAAACCTATTTTCAGCTGTGATAACAGTGAATATTAACATTCCACATAATTTCTACTCAAACACTCAGTAGCATTTGAAATTTTGGGCAATTTGCAACATCCCACCATTCCAGGAGACCATTACAAAACTAATAGTCAAAACACATATTTTAAAAGAAAAAACAATGTTACTAATTGAGATATCCATAATAAATATCCACATTTAAGAACCCAAACTTTAATGAATTGGTGAAGTGTTTGTTACGTATCTGTGGCATTCTGCCATTTGCTTTGCTTCAACAGCTGGGACAGAGCTTTGCAAGTTCCTTACTTTGTGGAAGTACTGTGAAGCAGGAAACCTGGGAGAGGCTGGGACATTTTGAAATATCAACAAGATAAAAATCTTGCTTGCACAGCTTGGTTGTTTTAAAAGATGAATTTTATAATAAGGATACGATCAATAATCAGTAATCCAAAGTTCCAAAGTAATAGCACTGCAAGTATGAAATCTGGCTTCTCCAGTATTTCCTTTGGTTCCTTTGTTCTATTTATGTTCTTACAACACCTTTAACAGACAAAAAATAAATAAATATTGATTATATTCTTTTTACCTTTGCTGTACCTGAGAACTAGGCAACATAGTTGCTTGTCAAAACATTTTTCATTTTCCTGAGAAACATTGTTTTCTATCAACTGGACAATAAGAATCATAGAAACATAGAAAATACGTGCAGGAGTAGGCCCTTCAGCCCTTCAAGCCTGCACACCATTCAGTATGATCATGGCTGATCATCCAACTCAAAACCCTGTCTGTACCTGCTTTCTCTCCATACCCCCGATCCCTTTAGCCACAAGGGCCATATCTAACTTCCTCTTAGATATAGCCAATGAACCGGCCTCAGCTGTTTCCTGTGGCGGAGAATTCCACAGATTCACCACTCTCTGTGTGAAGAAGTTTTTCCTCATCTCGGTCCTAAAAGGCTTCCCCTTTATCCTTAATCTGTGACCCCTCGTTCTGGACTTCCCCAACATTGGAAACAATCTTCCTGCATCTACCCTGTCCAATCCCTTTAGAATTTTATATGTTTCAATAAGATACCCCCTCAATCTTCTAAATTCCAGCGAGTATAAGCCTAATCAATCCAGTCTTTCTTCATATGAAAGTCCTGCCATCCCAGGAATCAATCTGGTGAACCTTCTTTGTACTCCCTCTATGGCAAGAAGGTCTTTCCTCAGATTAGGGGACCAAAACTGCACACAATACTCTAGGTGCAATCACACCAAGGCCTTGTACAACTGCAGTAGAACCTCTCTGCTCCTGTACTCAAATCCTTTTGCTATGAATGCCAACATACCATTTGCATAGTCACCTTTTACTAGCTGTTCCTTCTAAATGTCCTAACCCAGTACAGACTGAACTGTCTGAATCAAGGCAATAAAAAAGTAGGAATAATAGGTACCCTTTCTGAACTGTAAGTGGGACACTTACACTGCTTACTGAGCTGTCTTGCTTATGAGCAATTAAAACAGCGCTGCTCTAGTAGCTTCGCAGAGTCCAACATGATACTGAACAAGGCTGCAAAAATTCCAAAATCCATGCTCGTCTGAGCTTCAGTTGTATTAGAGATAGCAAAACAGAGAAAAGTTAAATCAGAGCTGTTATCCCTGCGGAAAGTGCACATGTGAAAATCAGGGATATCACAATTGAGACTAAGGATGAGGAATGATAATTTGGGCACTTTAACAGAACGTTGCCAAAAATCACAAACCTGCACCTCCAGAAGAGAAATAGAATCTGTATTTTGTTAAAATTGAATAACATTCAGTGATGACTCATTTCCGAAGCAGAATATTTTTCAAATCCTTTACGCGTGGCTCATGAGTTGAAGAGTATGGCAGAGTCTTGGTATGTGGCACTTAATCTCAACAAATACAAGGTTACAGATTTTGGAAAAAATAATTAGGGACAAAACGTATACAGTAAATGATGATGCATTAAAAAATGTTGATGACCAGGGAGACCTAGAGAGTCCAAGTCAATAGTTCCCCGAAAGTGGCAACAGAAGTGGATAGGGTCGTATGATATGGCATATAGAGATTAGGGCACAGAATGTCAAAATTGGGATGTTATATTGCATCTTTACAAGTGGGTTAGGCTACACTTTGTGTATTGGATGCCATTCATGTCACCACTGTGGGTGCGCTGGAGAGACAGTGAAGATTTACCTGGATTGAAGGACTTCAGTTATGGGGAGAGAAAGGATAGGTTGGGCTTTACCCTAGGCGTTGCAAAGTGGCCTGATAGAAGTACACAGTATTATAACAGGCACTGGTAGGGTACATAGTCAAATTCCTTTTCCCTTGGTAAGTAGCATCAAAAACAAGAGAGCTTAGTTTTAAGGTGAGATCTAGGAAATTTAAAGGAGACCTTATGGTTGTTTTTTTTTTTAACATACTCAGAGAGTGGTTGATATTTGCAATGTCCTGCCAGAGGAGATAGTGGAACAAGACACAGTTACTACATTTAAGAGGCATTTAGAAAACACTTAAATAGGCAAGGCAAAGTAGGATATGATCCTAATGCAGGGAAATGGGATTAGTACAGAGGGTCAAATAGGTCAGTACAGACATGAAAGGCTGAAGGGCCAGTTTCTGTATTGTGCAACTCTAATAAATGACAGAATGAAATTTTAAATTAAGTAGAAAGACAATTTTAAGACATACTCTATTACTCCATAAATGAATACTATATCCATGGTGATCACTGAAAGTCGCTGAAACAGTACAGTTGCATTACTGGCATAATTAAGGTTCTGGACAACCAGCATTTCCTTATCGAAAAATTGGGCAATGAAGGAGAGGAGGTATTCAAACCATGCAAAAAATGGTGGATAATCCAATGTCCACTCTGAGGTCGCCTGCATTTTGGGAGTAAGGAGGGATGAGGAATTGGAAGAGAAATGGAGAAAATAGAACATGTTATACTTTACCCAATAAATTGCAATTGTCACAAAGCTTGAAGCATTTTATATGAACTGAGATACAACATTTACTGAATTCCTATAACTATCATGAAGCATGACTTGGTAAAACGAATAATGTTGATACTAAGTGGAATTTTACATCATATTAAGATGTAGGATAAACAAGAAATTTGGATTTACTTGGTCAACAATTGAAATTGTCCAGTTTTACTCTAAATATACCTTGTATATAATGCCCAGATTAATTATACAGGCACAAATCCAACGTTATCTTATCAAAAGTAGAACAAAACAGAAGCAGGCTGATCCCTTGCATTAGAGGACAAAATTATAAAGAAATAATTAGTAAATCTGTAAAAAAGTAGAAATTAAATAAGTATTATTTTCTGGAAGAGAGTGACTAAGTGAGGTAAGAGTTATAATTTTAGGTAATTCATTAAGTTAAACTGTGATTGCAGAGCTCAGGGCAGACGATAAAACCAACAAAAAGCACATATGGACCTAAAAGTTTCACACAAAATCGCTTAGCTTTTGGAATTAATTATTTAGAAAATATATGCTGAACTGGACTGAGTTCTTCAGAATGCATCTAACAAAACATACTGATGGGCCTTACACACCCATGGCTAAATGGAAATACTAGGAATAATTAATTGTATTGTTAATTAACATAAGTCTCTTTCAATCTTTACACATTAGGAGAGCTGTTTTTAAAACAACAAGACTTACTTCATAATACCACTGTGAGACAGGTAAACTGTAAGTAATGGCCAGCCAATTTCTGTGGACCTCAAAGTCTGTTGAATGACTATAAGTGAAATAAATAATTAAGTATTTCATGGAACCAGATGAACGATGTATATCTGCTGAATAAGACTGTAGAAATCATAAATACATATAATTAGTTCTCATTTCACTAAATATCAATTACATGTAATGTAAATGTTAAAATATAACAATATTCATAGTCAACATGAAAACAACATAATTTCCATTTTAATATCTCTGTATTTCATAAAAATGAAGTACAATGGTAGTTTTACTTAAGTCTAGGAATGAGAATTGTTAATCTTGCTTGAAATGTACCACCTTTCATTCCACGATAATAATATGCTGGGTAAACATAGCCATTCCTTTCTCTAACATAGACAAGAAGAGGATGTTTCCTACAGTGGGGAGTCTAAGACCAGATGGCACAGCTTCAATATAGGATGTCCCTTTGGAACAGAGATGGGGAGGAATTTCTTTAGACTAGAGGATGGTGAATCTGTGGAACTCATTGCCACAGAAAGCTGTAGAGGCCAAGTCATTGGATATATTTAAATACAGGTTGATAGGTTCTTAATTAGTAGGACGTCAAAGGTTATGGGAAGAAGGCAGGCGAACAGGGTTGAGAGGGATAATAAATCAGCCAAGATAGAGTGGCAGAGCAGAGCTGATGGGCCAAATGGCCTAATTCTGCTCCTATGTCTTATGTTCTAATGTGGACTCTTGAAATTGAGGAAAACTTGCCTTTGTTCCAGTTTTATGGGTTCTAAGGTGACCAGTAATGTCACTCTGGGACTGGCAGACTCTAGGTGGGGCAGGAGGATCTAATGAAACACAAAGATATGTACTTTGAGAGATGCCAAGCTTTTGTACAATATTAATAAATGGACTTGAAGTTTTTACTACCAGCCAAGTTTCCCATTTTGAATGGGTGGATGCTCACAGCATAGTGATGATATTACACTCAAGGAACTCTGAGAACGAATCCTTTCCTCTGTCCATCGAGGAATTTTTTGCTGTGACAGAGTTGTCTGAGGGTCAGGTATTAGGTATGTGGATTCACATTAGTCGAGGTGGGGCCTCAATGCAGTGGGAGAGGATGGACACTGAATTGCCCACAATGTCAGAGAATCTGGAGGTCTTACAGAGAGAGCATCAGTGAGAGAGCATCCATTTCTCTAAGGTGCCTACTATAGGCACTCCATGTCACAGTAGATGGAAGGAAAGAGTTAAATTTGATTCCTTGTTGGTACATGCTAAAATGTGTACCACAAAATGGAATCTGCTTAGAATGTGGAGCCTGCTTTTCCCCTTATAAACCAATGGTTTCCACATCATTTGGGTTAGATACTGGTGAAGAATGTTTTTCTCTTAACACACCTAATTTCTCTATTTCTAAATTGTGTGTGCCCAAGCCAAAGGTCATGAGAGACAAAAAGGGGCTTTGAAGCATATAAAAAAGGGGCAATCTCTTTCTGCAAAAGGTGAATCTTCTTTTAGGCTGGGCCATAACTAGCGCTGAGAGCTACCGCTTGATGGTAAATTGTGCCATGCGGATAGTACTGTTTTGTCTCTTTTAATATATAACTTTAATAAAGTACCTTTAATACATATACAGTGCCTCTTCCATTTACAAATACCTTTTGCTGCTGAATCCGAAAAGAACCAGGAATGACATCTTAAAATTATGGAATTATGGAAAGTGGTCAAGTCACTACTGTTGGATTAGACTGCATAATTGCTATTTTCCTATGCAGTTTAACAACTTATGCCTGTTTATATTTTTATATAACTGCCTATATACAGGTATCTGTTTAATGTTTCCTAGTATGTATATGCAATTGTGCACTGTGCCCCCTGATTACAGTTCTGTCCCTTTCTGAAAATTTCTGTGGTGTTTCATTATTTGAAAAGGGGCTATCTGATTGGTTAACTCTTATCTATACATCTGAATGGAATGCTTCCTGTCTATGGCATATGAAGGGCTGAACACATTGGCCCACCACCTTCCTATTCCTTTTTTCTTTGCCCCCAGACTCTCCTGCTACTGTCTTTTTCCATTTCTCTTTGTTCTATAGCGCTTAATAAACCAATCATGAAGCAACAAGTTTTATGCCTTTGTCCTGACTTCTGAAAACCTTGAATCAAAACATCAGAATTGAAGACTTCAATTTGATACTAGACACACAAGCCAGAAAGTCTATTTTCAACAGTTATAGCAAGAGAGTACTGATGGGCAGAGGTAAATCTTTAAGGATAAGTTCAAAAACCTCCTTTAAAAAAGTGCAATATGCCTTATTGGGGAAGTACCTAGTCCAAGACTTTTTAAAAAGAGAAAATTAAATGTTGGGATAGCATTAATGACTTCAACTTCATTTACTGCGAACAAATTGAAACTCAATGTAAACAGCAAAAGGAACATAACACCACAAACTACCGACCCACCACATTAAGCATCTCTAGCTCATCAGTGACACTGTCAGCCGATCCAACATTGGGCTTACCAACCAGCTTGGACTGAAGTACATGTAAATCAGTCTTTACCTAGTTAGGAGTTAGCATATGGACCAGTAAGACACAGGAATAGACGTTTCAGTCCACGGCATTGTGCTGAATCAGAATTAGGTTTGATATCGCTGCCATATGTCATGAATATAGTTGCTTTGTGGCAGCAGTACAGTGCAATGCATAAAAAACTATAAATTATTATAAGAAATATACATATATAATTAATTAAAATAATTAGTGCATTAAAATAAGTAAAATTAAATATATAGTGCAAAAAGAGAGCCAAAATAAATGAGGTAGTGCTCACGGGTTGGTTCATTGTTTAGAAACATGAAGGCAAAGGAGAGAAAAAGCTGTTTCTAAAACGTTGGTGTGTGTGGCTTCAGGCTTCTGTACCTCCTCCCTGCTGGTAGCAATAATAAGAGGTCATGTCCTGGGGGTTCTTAATGATGGATGTGCCTTTTTAAGGTATCACCTTTTGAATATGTCCTCGATGCTGGGGAGGTGAATGCCCATTATGGAGCAGGCTGGATTTGCAACTCTCTGCAGCTTTTTCTGACCCTGTACAGTGGCCCCTCCATATCAGTAATGGAACCAGTTAGAATATTCTCATGGAGAAATTTGCCAGAGTCTTTGGTGATATACCAAATCTCCTCAGACTCCTAATATAGCCACTGATATGCCTTCTTTGTAATTACATCAATACGTTGGGCCCAGGATAGATCTTCAGAGATGCTGGCACCCAAGAAGTTGAAACTGCTCACTCTTTCCACAGCTGATCTCTCAATTAATCTGGTGTGTGTTCCCTCAAGTCCACATCAATTCCTTGGTGTTACTGACATTGAGTGCAAGTTTGTTGTTGTGACACCACTCAAACCAGCTGATCTAGCTCAGTGCTGTATGCCTTGTCACCATCTGAGATTCTGCCAACTACCGTTTTGTTGTTAATAAATTTATAGATGGCGTTTGAGCTGTGCGTAGCCACACAGTCATAGGTGTAGAGAGAGTAGAACAGTATCTAAGCATGCAGCCTTGAGGTGCGCCGCTGTTGACCGTTAGTGAGGAGGAGATGGTATTTCCGATCCACACTGACTGTGATCTCCTGATGAGAAGGTTAAGTATGCAGTTGTGGAGGGAGTTTCAGATGCCCAGGATGTTAAGCTTGTTGATTCATTGCGAGGGTGTGATTGCTGTTGAATGTTGTACTGCAAATAATAAACAGCAGCCTGATGTAGATATTGCTGTTGTCCCAATGGTTCAAGGCCAAGTGGAGAGCCAGTGAGATTGCATCCACTGTAAATCTACTGTGGTGGCAGGCAAACTGCAGCAGGTCTAGGTCTTTGCTTAGGCAGGAGTTCATTCTGGCCATGACCAACATTTCCAAACACTGCATCACAGCAGAAGTGAGTGCAACCGGGTGAAAGTTGCTGAGGCAGCTCGCAATGCTGAACTAATTAAACCAGTAATTAAGCAGCTAAATAAACATATTCCGTTATGCCTGCACAAGATCCATATCTCTTCATTCTCTGCACATTGATTAGCCATTTAAGAGCCTCCAAACACCTTTATATTTGCCTTCCCACCATCCCCGGCATAACATTCCAAAAACTCACCACGCCTTGTGTAAAACAAAAAAAAGCCCTGAACACCTCCTTTGAACTTGCTCCCCTCTCACTTTCAATACATGCCTCTGGTATTAGACATGTCGACCCTGGGAGAAAGATGCCTGATATCTATCCTGCCTTTGCCTCTCATATGGACAGATTAAGATTATAAACTATCAATAATTTCCAGAAAGGAGCAAATGACTAGAACAAATGCAGAAATTAAGCCCAATCGTTGTGTTAATTTCTTTCAAAACCCGACATTTAATTTCAGTGTAAGTAAATAATGCTTTAAGCATTTTACTTGATTTTGAGTAGCATTCATTAAGAACCACTCCATTTAGGACTTGTACAGTTAGTAACATCATTTTAAGATGATTAAAAAATCTATCACTGCTTCAAGTCAATGGAACTCAAAAGTACTCTGGTCGGTAGTTCCCCTTTAAGACAGCGGAAGAGAGGTTGCCGCTCTGATTTAAAAGTTCACCTAAGGAAGCATGGCATTCAACTCACAATACTGGCCATCTTGCTGACAAATGTATGGTCTCTGGTAAAAATTGAAGATCTCTGAGCTAGATTGCTGTACAAGAGGGTTAACCAAGATTCACCCCCATTATTTTGGATGCAGCGACATAGCTTGATGGGTTCGCAATACACCCGCCAAAATTGGACTGCTAAGTCTTTCAAAGGCAGAGGAGGTGGAGCATGCTTTATGATCAACTTCTTGTGGTGTACAGACGTTGCAGTGCTGTCCCAGTCCTGCTCACACAACCTGGAGCATCTCGCGATTAAGTGTCGACCATTTTATCTGCTGCGGAGATTTCAGCGATCATCTTGGTAGCAGTGTATATCCCACCTTGAGCCAATGTGAAACAGGCTATAGACGAACTGAGCTACGTAATAAGCAGACATGAGACAGTGTATCCCGATGGCTTCCCTATCAGTCTGGGAGATTTTAACCAAGGCAGCTTGAAAGAGTCTCTAAATAATTACTACCAACAAACCACTTGTAGAACCAGAGGAACCAAGACTCTGGTCACTGTTACACCACCATTAAGAACACTTACTGTGATATCCCATGCCCACACTTTGGAAAGTCTGATCACCCTTCTATACTTCTACTCCCTGAGCATGGGCAGAGACTGAAGACTGCAGCACGAGTAGTGACAACCAAGAAGGTATGGATAAGGAAAGCACAGGAGTGCTTACAGGCCAGCTTTGAATTGGTGGCCTGGACTGTATTGGGATTCATCGAGTCTGATGATTACATCATAGCTGTCACTGACTTCATTAAAACCTGTGTGGATGAGTGTGTGCCTACGAGAACGTACTGTACATATCCAAGTCTAAAGCCGTGGATGAGCCAGGAGCTTTGTAGTGTGCTGAGAGCTTGATTTGTGGCATTCAAGTCTGGTGACCCAGGTCTGTACAAGAAAACCAGGTGCGACTTGTGGAGGGCTATCTCAAGGGCAAAGCAACAAATCCAAATCAGATTGGAGATGGAATCGGATGCACATCAACTCTGGCAGGGTTTGCAGGCCATTATCTTTCTACAAAGCGGAATCTAACATCATGAATGGCAGTGAAGCTTCACTCCCAAATGAGCTCAATGCCTTTTATGCACGCTTTGAAAGGGAGAATAAAACTACAGCTATGAGGATCCCTGCTGCACCCGGTGACCCTGTGATCTCCGTCTTTGCGACCAGGCTGCCTTTCCAGAGGATGAACCCATGCCAACCAACCAGTGAAAGTGTCCAAAGACATTACCTATCTCTCATACTACAGTCAGAAGTTCCCACCAGCTTCAAAAGGGCAACAATTGTACCAGAACCCAAGAAAAGCCAGGTGCGCTGCTTTAATGACTATCATCCAGTAGCACTTACATTAACTGTGATGAAGTGCTTTGCAAGGTTGGTTATGGCGAGAAATAACTCATGTCTCAGCAAGGACCTGGACCCACTGCAATTTGCCATCGCCACAACAGGTCTACAGCTGATGTGATCTCATTGGCTCTTCATGCAGCCTCGCCTCACCTCGACAACAAAAATACCTATGGCAGGATGCTGTTTATTTTCTACAGCTCATTCCTACAGTTCTGATGGAAAAGCTCCAGAACCTGGACCTCTGTATCTCCCTCTGCAACTGGATCCGTGACTTCCTAACCAGAAGACCACAATCTAGGCAGAAGGAAAATCACATTTCTACCTCTCTGACAGTCAACACTGGCACACCACCAGGACATGTGCTTAGCCACTACTCCACTCTCTCCACACCCACGCCAATAGGGCCAGGCACAGCTCGAATTTGCTGACAACTACTGTTGGCAGAGTTTCAGATGCTGATGAGAGGGAATACAGGAGTGAGATATATCAGTTGATTGAGCGGTATCGCAGCAACAACCTTGCAGTCAGCACCAGTAAGACTAAAGAACTGATTGTGAACTTCAGAAAGGGTAAGGTGAGGGAACATACACCAGTCCTCATAGCAGGATCAGAATTGGAAAGGGCGAGCAACTTCAAGTTCCTGGGTGTTATTATCTCTGAGGATCTATCCTGGACCCAGCATATAAATGCAGCAGGACAGCGGCCATATTTTCATCAGGAGTTTGAGATTTGGTACGTCACCAAAGTGACTTGCACTTTTCTACAGACGCACCTTGGAGAACATTCTAACCGGCTGCATCACCATCTGGTATGGGGTAGTGAGGGGCGCGGGGGGAGTAGTGGTGATACTACGGCACAGGATCGAAATAAGCTGCAGAGTTGTAAACTTAGTGAGCTCCATTAGGGGCACTAGACTCCGTGGAATTCAGGACATCTTCAAGGAGCGAGGCCTCAAAAAAGTGGCATCCACTATTGAGGACCCCATCACCCGGGTCGTGCATTGTTCTCACTGTTACCATCAGGTAGGAGGTACAGAAGCCTGAAGGCACACACTCAGCGATTCAGGAACAGCTTCTTCCCCTCTGCCATCCGATTTCTGAATGGACATTGAACCATGAACTACTACCTTCTATTTTTGCACTACTTATTTAATTTAGCTATTTAATATATATACTTACTGTAATTCACGGTTTTTTCCTATTATTATGTATTGCATTGTACTGCTGCCGCAAAGACAAAAAATTTCACGACATCTACCGGCGATAAATTGAATCTGATTCTGAACAATTGACACAGCAGCGCTCACAGAGCCGCCCGAAAGTAATATCGTAAATCATCCGAACCCGTACTGTACAGATAAAGCCTCCGACTGAGGCAGTTCTTACTAAGTAGGGATAAGCAGACACTTTAAGAGAGTCACGCCAAAGGCGAGCGGCAACATCCATCCCCTCATCCTGGACGCCGCCATTGCTGTTTCACACAACTTTATTCAAACCTTCAGCTGCGAGCAGAGCAAACCCAGGGCATTTCCGAGCTCAATATTTGCACAGTTGATGCAAGCCTGTTGCTTTTCGATTTGCATTATTCTGCTACCATCGCCTCAGAAAAAGCTTGCTTTTACGTTTATTTTTAAAATAAATGTAATACAAATCTGCTTCTGTTGCTTGTTGCAATCATCTCAGTTTGAAATAAAGCTCAAAATGGTCATGGGCCAGTATTTGGAGTTAAAAAAAATTCTCACTGTTCACATCAGAAGCCAAGATTTCCACACATTCCTGGTTTCCAAGCAGTATTGCAACATGCCTTCTGGATTTATTTTTGTATATTTTTTCTGAATTCCAATAGAGACTCAAGAGACTGCAGATGCTGGAATCTGGAGCAACATGCAGATGCTAAGAGTCAGGCATGCAATCTGCACTTAGTGTGTTGCTCCCAAATTACATTATTGCTTTACAAACTCTGTCTTGTACATTTATCTTTATGTGAGTTGCAATTCTTTTGGTTAAATATTTTAAAATCTATTCTTTTAACTTAAAAATATGTATTTCAGTGTTTGTGTTAGTTATTTATTTTAGCTTCTACTAAATGTTTCACATACCAAGGAAGAACTGTTTTTTCCCATCAGGTTTGATACCTGTGAAAATACTTCAATATGATTAGTTGTTTGTGTAGTATATATTCCAATATTTATTTCACCCAGTATGAAGTGTTTAAAATATTAGCTAAAATATTTTCTTCCTTAATTGTCTGAGGACTGATTAACTAGATGACTATGATATTTGCTGAATGCCAAAAACTTTTTTTTTTATTAATGCCTTCCAGCTGCAAACATCAGAAAATGGGAAGCTTACAACATAGAAGCTCAGTGTTCCGTCTTTATCTGCAGTTTTCATGGAATCGTAGATCTATACAGAATTGCAAATGTGTTGTCGATGCTTATAATCTGCAATAATTTGCCGTGGTGGGTTTGAATTCTGTCAACAGGTTACCAGGCCACTCTTGTATCAGTATATTACCAATTGCTGTATACAGTACTTTTAACCCTTGCACTCCAGACATCCCACCCTGCAAAAACTCATCTTCAGGGAGGTAGCACCACCACCCCCACCCCTCCCCCTGATCAACCTCCAAGGGTGTATGCATACAGGACATTTGATTATGAAAGAACACAACTATTTATTTGATCACATATTGAAACTATTCACACACACACATATATAAATATTCCTTGTTGAGTATTTTGTTGGCAGTCTCAATGCTAATAGCTAAATGCTAATGCAAATAGCTTCTCTATTTCTTTTGCAAATTTTCCTTGCACTGTGATGTGGCTTGCTCGGCAGATTTGAGCATTTTACCAGAAGTCTCAACCTCATAGCAGTCTGTGTCAATTAATCTGTTAATTTTGCAGGACATCAGATTCACAAATGTTTTGTGAGACAGCAATCATGCAGTCATTTTTTAAATTCTATTACAACTTTAAGCAAGTCTACAGGGGGTTTGGCCTCATCACGTAGGACACCAATAGAGTAGCTCCTTAGCAGCTAGCCAGCTAGTTTACGTTAGCTATACTAATGAACGAATGACACCTGTTAAACTCACCTCAACATGTCTTTTACATTTTAACCCACCATGGGCAATAGAAAAGTCACTGTTATAAACAGTGCAGCGAGCAACACTGTCATTATTTTTGACCCCTGTTAGGCAGGAGTACACTTTAGTGTAGTCTGGGGTAAAGTACCTTTTATATTTTCTTTTTTTGGAACACTCTGCCATGGCACTGCAGGACACTAAACTGAACTGATGGACAATGAAAGAGAGAGAGAGAGAGGGGTCGACTGTAAAGCCCGCCCACAGAGAAAACTGATAGGTCTACTTAGCACAAAGAGAGACCAATCAGGATGCTCTCTCTGTCACTCTCTTGGTGTGTGTGTGTGTCTCTCTCTCTCCCTCCCCCTCTCTTGCTCGTTCGCTCTCAAAAAAAAATCAAGCTCCAGGATATTCTCCCTCCCTCCCCCTCTCTTGCTCGTTCGCTCTCAAAAAAAAATCAAGCTCCAGGATATTGTATATAATTTGCAGGCATCAGGGAACTGCTATCAATATGCAGGAGACCCCCAGAACTTCTGGGAGAGGTGGAATGTCTGGCATTCTGGCCTCACAATCTACCTCATTATGATCCTGCACTTTCCCTGTAACTCTTACACATTGTTATTGTTTTACTTTGTCTTCCCTCAATGTACTCTGTAATGACTGTGCGCAAAAGAAGCTTTACACTTTATCATGTACGCGTGACACTAATAAACCAATACCAATATTTTCAATAAGTTTAAATAAATTTATTACTTTTGTTAGCAAATGGTTTAGCAGTAACTAAGGGATCATTTGTGTCAAATATGCCTGGATAACAATGTAGATTCCTTAGTAAAACAGCATTGATCTTCAGCACATATGCAAGGGTTTCTTTCCAAGCTTCAATAGGTAAAAGTATTATGATGTACAGAATCTCCATGTTGTTTTCACTTAATTTATAAACCATTTCCCCCCCCCCAGGAGCAAACAAGATTATCCATCATTGTGGAGAGCCAGTCCATTATGATTTTCATGTATTTATAAACTTGAGCAGGAATAGGTGGCCCACAGTGTGGTGAAGACCAATCAAAAATTGACACTATGATGGTAATCTAATATCACAAAGTATGTGGAATGAAGAATATCAATTAAAAGATTCAAGTAATATCATTTTAATGATTACAAGAGCTGATTTGTAAGCAGTCAGTGATTAATCTGCTGGTTATGGAGTCCTTATTTAGTAGTGCAATGGTTAGCACAACACTTTACAGTACCAGTGACCCGGTTCATTTCATGCCACTGCCAGTAAGGAGTTTGTATGTTTTCCCTGTGACTGCGTGGGTTTCCTCTGGGTGCTCAGCCTTCCTCCCACAATCCAAAGACATGCCAGTTGATAGGTTAATTGGTCATTGTAAATTGTCCTGTGCTAAGGCCAGGATTAAACCGGGGATTGTTGGACGGTGCAGCTTGAAAGGACGGAAGGGTCTATTCCGCACTATATCTCAATATATAAATAAATAAACAAACAAACAAATAGCTGTGGGAGATAGAGCAATTTAGAAATGGAATGGTCACGGTGATTGTTTTCAATAATTGCTCTTTGCTTGGTGTTAGACATCCTGCCAACAGGCTCTGGAGTTCTGATTCCCTTCATCAGAGTCTGCCTGGTTTTCTCTTCTACAATGACGTTGAAAACTTTTCTCTTTGACCAAATAGGGACCGAATGGACTTTGAGAAACTTGCAGAGATATGTGGTGGAGAGTATATTGACAGACAGCATCACTGCTTGGTATGGAAATACCAATGCCCCTGGAAGGAAAATACTACAGTAGAGGATATAGCCCAGTACATCACAGTTAAATCCCTCCTCACCACTAAGCCCATCTACACAGAGCATTACCGCAGGAAAGCAGCATTCATCAGCCTTCTTGTTGCTGCCATCAGGAAGAAGGTACAGGAGCTTCACGATTCAGGAACATCAGGCTCTTGAAACAAAGAGGGTAACTTCACTTGTCCCATCACTGAGATGTTCCCACAAACTATAGACTGACTTTCAAGGATTCTTCATCTCAAGTTCTTGATATTTATAGCTAATTTATTATTATTTTTTCTTTATTTTTGTATTTGCACAGTTTGTTGACATTTGCACACTGGTTGAACACCCAAGTTGGTGCAGCTTTTCATTGATTCTATTATGGTTATTGGATTTATGCAGTATGCCTGCATAAAAATGACTGTCAGGCTTGGATATGATGACATACATGTACTTTGATATTAAATTTACTCTGAACCTTGAAGATACTGGAATCTGGAGCAACTCACAAGCTGCTGGAGAAAGTAAGAGAAACAAAAAAAAACCTAATCTTTTAGACAAGGTGAATGGTCTTGATCTGAAACGAGAACTGTCCATTTCTTGCTGTACGTGCTGTTTGACTCGCTGAATTCTCACTGAACACTGTTCACTGTGAGTTCACTGAACACCAGTGGCTTTGTGTTGCTTTTTAAAGGAACAATAGAAGTAAAGGTTGTTGAAATTTACATGAGGTGAGTCGGTTTTAACAAAACAACCAAAGTTAAACCAACAAAGTAAAATAAGCATAGAGCAGGTTAAAGGTTGTCACAACCTTGTGGACCAAAGAGCTTGTACTGTGCTGTACTGTTCTAAGAAACAATATTTTAAAAATTTTACATGAAAATTATTATGAAGTATACAGCTGCAAAAAATACGCAGCTCCTTGGAAGAAAAAGAAGCTATTCAGTTTTCATTTAAACATAAGACATACGAGTAAAATTAGGCCATTCAGCCCATTGAGTCTTCTCTGCCATTCCATCATGGCTGATCTATTATCCTTCCCAACCCCATTCTCCTGCATTCTCCCCAGAACCTTAGACATTCTTACTAATTGTGAACCTGTCAACCTCTGCTTTAAGTATACCTAATGACTTGGCCTGAAATGCGTGGGAAAACAATGTTTGTGATCAAATCCAGTCAATATTATTAACCTAAATAAAGGAAACTGCAGCAACACACACAAAATGCCGGTGGAACGCAGCAGGCCAGGCAGCATCTATAGGGAGAAGCACAGTCGACGTTTCGGGCTGAGACCTTCGTCAGGACCTGCATTAGTTTTGTCAGCACTGAGTAAAATGGAGGACCAGTGGGCTGGATGAAGTGGGAGGAAGGGAATGGAGAAGGAATCCACCGTTCACTGCTATCCTTACGACGTGTTGCAAAAACATTTGCAGATTTTTGATTTTCTGATGAGATGGTGCAACAAAGAGGCTTTTCCAATTCTGCAGTAAATATCGTCCTTCCATTGCGTTTAAGCCACTTTCAACCCATTCTAGAGAAATACATTTCTGGTTCTCTTCTTTGCTGTTTATAGCCACACTCTCCCCATTAACTCTGTGGTAGAACTTGGAATTCAGGAGTTTCAATAAGTCACATGATGTAGAAAAAACCTGAGCACTAATGATTTTTCCAGTAAAAGAACCAATATTATGTAAATGTGAGTCATAAATGATGTTAAGAATTGTATTCACTCTCACTTTAGTAGGCTTCACCATGACTTTCTGCAAAGCCTCCAGCAGAGGTTGGATCTGAAAAAAATCAGCCTCTCTATTCAGAAGATCCAGCTCTTGGAAATCATATGGAAGGTCCAACTGTGATGTGCGAAGGAAATTTAGGATGTAGCGAAACATGTTTCCATCCCTATCGATGAAGCAGTTTCCTTGTAAATCTTTTTTAATGGGCAACGTCCCACCAAACATTAAACCGAGCATTGAGTCTGGATAGCGAGTTAAAGTTGTCAAAGAAGTGGTGTACAAGCTTCCCCCTACGTTCAGCGTTACTGGCTCAGACATGGCGAGGCCCTTATCTTAAATTTCTGCAAGGAAAAAGTAAAATATGGGATCCAAAATGTAAGCTTAAGTTTAAAATAAAACTGCAGTTGTTGCAAAGTCCTAGACTGTTACATTCCGTCACACCCTTACAACATGTCAATGGGAGATACAGATTAAAGCTGGCTCCATTAAGTCTGCAAGCAGCTTAAACTTAAAATGCACTTGCGCAAATAAAGTAACAGATTTTCTCCTTAAATCGAGAGATTTGTATTCCATACCTAACAAAACACGGGATTTCCAGACAATCTTAGTAACTTTCAATTGCCAGATTGCTTTTGGGTACACGATGCCTTATTTTGCAGCATAGAAAAAAAAATGAAAAATTACCCAGTTTGAAAGGTGCCCCTTCATTATGGAATTTCAAAACAAGTAGTGTTAGCATAAATAATGCTGCTGTTTCCACAAAAATATATCTAACTTGTTTAAAAATGCTTAATTATTCTACATCTATCACTGAAACATAATAGCATTACATACATATCATTCAAGGACTTTTACAATAGACAAAAATACTATTTAGCAAATTCAGGCAGAAATTACCGTCTTACTACTACAGAGTATTTGGCCAAATGGTTAATAAACCTGAAGAAAATAACAGTATAGCGAAAGACTCTTTAATCAGAACTTGTTTGCTGTGTCAGCCTGATGCTTTGAAGAGTAAGTGAAAATTATAGTATGAACTTAAACAAGCTATAAAATAATACTAGACTTACATAGATATTTAAGCAAATTGCTTTATGTTTAAAGAACTTTTTAAAGTCCATTAAATCAAGGTAAAAAGGAATCCTCTAAAGTACAGAATTAGGAACAAAGTATTGAAAAGAATTTTATTCAAAGGCTACAAAAGGTATTAAGGTAGGAATATCTCGGACCACAAAATCATGCATTTGAATTTTTTTCAACTACATCCATTAAAACACTACCAAAATTTCCAGAATATTCTGTATTTAGTTGTTTTAAAAGTGCAACAAAAACATGGTCACACCCAGAATGCTAAGTTTTAAACACCTGTTTAAAGATTGTCTCTCTCCTGTGACTATTCAAATGTGTTAGGTTCTCTCACAGCCAACTCTTGGGAACAATCACCCAGTCACCAAATCTAACAGAAGGCTTAGTGGAAGATGTGAAGGATTCTGAGAAAGGTACAGTGCAATACAGGAATTCTAAACCTTACCTTCAATTCAAAGGAGTGCACAGAACAGGCTTCTTAGAAAGGTAGGTTTATTAATCCCATAATGCACTTCAGTTAGTTATTTCTAAACACACCTGATGAACAGGAATTGCAACGTGACGTGTGACACCTGCGTAAGGTTTAGGCTAATCACTAGCAAACATTTACTAATTTCCTGATCAAAACCTTGTGCAATAAAAACATCCCACAAGCTGGCCACGCAGCAGCTGTGGCCAGAAAAACGGAAACCTTTCTGATTGAAGACCTGTCTTCAGGCGCAGGAAAAGTTAGAGAGCAGGCACAGGGTGGAGAGAACACAGAGGATGTCTGTGATAGGGGGAGCAGCAAAAAGCGACAGAAAGGCACAATTGGTGGCAGTGTCTGCTGAGAGAAGATCTTGAAGGCTTATTAGTTGCAGCTGCTCTATCTAGGACTTGGCATTGAATTCAAGAATTTCAAACAACCAGCCTTTTCAGATGATGCCAACACTGGCCAGTTATGATGAAAGACCTTCAACCTTTCACATGCTGAGTATCTCTAGTATTCCTATTTTATTTTAAAATTTCCCATCAATTACAACGTATCTTGCAGTTCCAGCAATTTTCTCTCTTTTATATACATTCATTTCTCTCTAATTAAATCTCCTTCTGACAGAGCAGCTGCAATTAGCAACCCTTCACCAATCTTGTCATACCTGACATTGTCTCGATTGCTCTCCCCGTCGCAGACATTTTTTTGTTCTCTCCACCTTCTTCGATTTCTAATTCTATCTACTTTTGATGAAAGCTTATCAACATGAAACATTAATTCATCTTTCCCTTCACGGATGAGATCTAATCTGATGAGTATTTCCAGCATTTTGTTTATATTTCAGCCAATACAGATCTTGATCTTGTGATGAGCCTGAATTCAGTGCATGACAAGAGTTTACAATGTAACGTCATCTCCCAGACACAAACTAGGACTCGAGATCATGGTTTGAAGGTGAAAGGTGAAATGTTTAAGGGAAACATGAGGGGGAACTTCTTCACTCAGAGGGTGGTGAGAGTGTGGAACGAGCTGTCAGAAGAAGTGTTGGATGTGGGATTGATTTCAATACAGGTGTCCCCCCCGCCCACCTTTTACAAGGGTAGAGCATTCCTATGAAACCTTTCTTAAGCCGAAATGGCATAAAGCGAAGAACCATTAATTTATATGGGAAAAATTTTCGTAAAAGCAGAAATCCTCTTTGTAATGCGAAAACAGGTTACTAATGTAGGTGTTTTGTAAAAAAGCAAAGTGGCATAAAGCAAACATTCGTAAAGTGGGGGACACCTGTATTTAAGAGGTTTGGATAATTACATGATGGGGGGGGGGGTATGGAGGGCTATGGTCCAAGTGCAGTTTGATTGGACTAAGCAGAACTATAATTTGGCATAGACTAGATGGGCCAAATGGCCTCTTTCTGTGCCACAGGACTCTGTGCCAAACACTAAAAAGGCTCTGATATAAATATAACAATCCTAACTGAAGTTTGTACAAAGAGGTTTAAGATTATCTGGTGAAGGTAGCCTCACCCTGCCTGGGTTTGATGACGCAAGAAGTGGAACTTGGTGCTGTAAAAAATGAATTTTATTTACTTTTCACAAACTTTAGGCAATGTTATCAATGCTCTAAGCCTACCTCAAATTAACTTGACTTCTGAGTGTCAACAACGCCTTTACTTTCTCAAGCTGAAAGTTTAACTCCTCAGTAAAGGGCTTCAGATAACACGCAGCCACATTTCGCGAAATTCACTCATGGGATGAATCGTTCAGTGACACACCCACAAGAGTGGATCCCAGAAGCAGCTTCAAATTAGGTAATTCACATTGCTCAAATACATTCAATTAACTTGCCTGAACAGATGAAATGGTGTCATTATTTATGTCCCCTTTCACACGTTACAATGATTGCCTTGTACAAGGAAGTTAACACCGCAGAACTCAGAACAGCAAATTAACTCGAAAACGCAGTTGCCTTATGGAAACATATTGCAACTTGCTGCCCCCTGCTGGTCGACTGGTTGCAAATACTAAAACAATTCAAGAAAATACTGCAGGAACCTGAAAATAACAAAAACACTCGGTAGGATAAGCAACCTGTGGAGAATCTCTGGTACCAATAGATTAGTAACTTCGTGGTTTGTGAAAGACCACGAATCGTTTTTTCATTACAAAGAGTCAAAGGAGAATTATCAAATCGACATTGAGACAAAGAGGAGAATTAAAATCGGGTTTAAAATCACTAGCATAACCGGGAGGGTAACAGAGGGAGCATCAAAATTCTTGGTCAAGGGAATTGGTTTAAGGAGCATCCTCGATGAGACAACAGACAGTAAGTGCAGGAGTAGGCCATTCGGCCCTTCTAGCCAGCACCACCATTCGATGTGATCATGGCTGATCATACACAATCAGTACCCCCTTCCTGCCCTCTCCCCATATCCCTTGACCCCGCTATCAATAAGAGCTCTATCTAACTCTCTCTTGAATGCATCCAGAGACTTGGCCTCCACTGCCTTCTGGGGCAGAGCATTCCACATATCCACCACTCTCTGGGTGAAAAAGTTTTTCTGCATCTCTGTTCTAAATGGCCTACCCTTTATTCTTAAACCGTGGCCTCTAGTTCTGGACTCACCCATCAACGGGAACATCCTTCCTGCCTCCAGCGTGTCCAATCCCTTAATAATCTTGTTTCAATCAGATCCCCTCTCATCCTTCTAAATTCCAGTGTATACAAGCCCAGTCGCTCCAATCTTTCAACATATGACAGTCCCGCCATTCCGGGAATTAACCTTGTGAACCTATGCTGCACTCCCTCAATAGCAAGAATGTCCTTCCTCAAATTTGGAGACCAAAACTGTACACAATACTCCAGGTGGGGTCTCACCAGGGCCCTGTACAGCCGCAGAAGGACCTCTTTACTCCTATACTCAATTCCTCTTGTTATAAAAGCCAGCATGCCATTAGCTTTCTTCACTGCCTGCTGTACCTGTATACTTGCTTTCATTGACTGATGTACAAGAACACCTAGATCTCATTGTCCTTCCCCTTTTCCTAACTTGACTCAATTTAGATAGTAATCTGCCTTCCTGTTCTTGCCACCAAAGTGGATAACCTCACATTTATCCACATTAAACTGCATCTGCCATACATTTGCCCACTCACCCAACCTGTCCAAGTCACCCTGCATTCTCATAACATTCTCCTGACATTTCACACTGCCACCCAGTTTTGTGTCATTGGCAAATTTGCTAATGTTACTTTTAATGCCTTCATCTAAATCATTAATGTATATTGTAAACAGCTGCGGTCCCAGCACCGAACCTCGCGGTACCCCACTGGTCACAGTCTGCCCTTCCGAAAGGGATCCGTTAATCGCTACTCTTTGTTTCCTGTCAGCCAGCCAATTTTCAATCCATGTCAGTACTCTGCCCCCAATACCATGTGCCCTAATTTTGCCCACTAATCTCCTATGTGGGACTTCATCAAAAGCTTTCTGGAAGTCCAGATACACTACATCCACGGCTCTCCTTTGTCCATTTTCATTTGCTCTTAGTAGAAAACAAAAAAGTTTGAGAAGGAAATTTCAAGAGCTTGGGAGGCATGGTTACTAAAGTGGGTAAAGAAAGCGGGGAAGACACAAAAGGCGGAGGAAAACGTGATTTTTGTAAAGATCTATGGTGGAAGCACATTGCAAAGGCAAGGAGGGCAAACTCTTGGAGTGAATGCTCTTGGAGTGGAGTTATTAACGACCTGGTTGTGGGGGTAGAAGGGTGGGCTGGCAAGTTTGCAGATGACACAAAGGTTGGTGGTGTTGCGGATAGTGTTGAGGATTGTTGAAGATTGCAGAGAGACATTGATAGGATGCAGAAGTGGCTGAGAAGTGGCAGATGGAGTTCAACCCAGAGAAGTGTGAGGTGGTACACTTTGGAAGGACAAACTCCAAGGCAGAGTACAAAGTAAATGGCAGGATACTTGGTAGTGCGGAGGAGCAGAGGGATCTGGGGATACATGTCCACAGACCCATGAAACTTGCCTCACAGGTAGATAGGGTAGTTAAGAAAGCTTATGGGGTGTTAGCTTTCAAAAGTCGAGGAATAGAGTTTAAGAGTTGCGAGGTAATGATGCAGCTCATAAAACTCTGGTTAGGCCACACTTGGAGTACTGTGTCCAGTTCGGGTCGCCTCACTATAGGAAGGATGTGGAAGCATTGGAAAGGGTATAGTGGAGATTTACCAGGATGCTGCCTGGTTTGGAGAGTGTGCATTATGATCAGAGATTAAGGGAGCTAGGGCTTTACTCTCTGGAGAGGAGGATGAGAGGGGACATGATAGAGGTATGCAAGGTGTTAAGAGGAATGGATAAAGTGGACAGCCAATGCCTCTTCCCCAGGGCACCACTGCTCAATACAAGAGGACATGGCTTTAAGGTAAGGGGAGGGAAGTTCAAGGGGGATATTAGAGGAAGGTTTTTTACTCAGAGAGTGGTTGGTGCGTGGAATGCACTGCCTGAGTCAGTGGTGGAGGCCGATACACTAGTGAAATTTAAGAGACTACTAGACAGGGTAATGGAGGAATTTAAGGTGGGGGGTTATATGGGAGGCAGGGTTTAAGTGTCAGCACAGCATTATGGGTTGAAGGGCCTGTACTGTGCTGTACTATTCTATCTTCTATGTTCTAATACAGCGTCCTCCCCTCCATGCAATACAGCACTCACCAATTATCAACCAAAAGAGTGCAGTCAATGTTTCAGGCCAAGACCCTTCAGCAGGACTGGAGAAAAAAAGACGGGGAGTCAGAGTTACAACGTGGGGAGAAACACAAGGTGAGAGGTGAAACCGGGGGGGGGGGGGTGTGGGGCAGGATTAAGTAAGGAACTGGGAAGTTGATTGGTGAAAGAGATACAGGACTGGAGAAGGGGGAATCTGATAGGAGAGGACAGAAGGCCATGAAAGAATGAAGAGTAGGAGGAGCACCAGAGGGAGGTGATGGGCAGGTAAGGAGATAGAGAGAGGGAAATGGGAATGGGGATTGGTGAAGGGTGAGGGGCAATTACCAGAAGTTCAAGACATCAATGATCATGCCATCAGGTTGGAGGCTGCCCAGACGGAATATAAGGTGTTGTTCCTCTAAACTGAGTGTGGCCTCATCGTGGCAGTAGAGGAGGCCATGAATGGACATTTCAGAATGGGAATGGGAATGGGTGGCCTCTTAGAGATCTGGCTTTTTCTAGTAGATGGAGCGTAGGTGCTCAGTGAAGTGCTTTCTCAATCTGCGTCAGTCTCACCGATATACAAGAGGCCACACTGGGAGCACCAGACACAGTAGATGACCATAACAGACTCACAGGTCAAGTGTCGCCTCACTGGGAAGGACTGTTTGGGACTCTGAATGGAGGTGAGGGAGGAGGTCTAGGGGCAGGTGTAGCACTTGTTCTGCTTGCAAGGGTAAGTGCCAGGTGGGAGATCAGTGGGAGGGATGAATGGACAAGGAAGTCGCGTAGGGAGCGATCCCCGGGGAAAGCAGAAAGTGGGAGGGAGGGAAAGATGTGCTTTGTGGTTGGGACCCTGTTGGAGATGGCAGAAGTTCCGGAGAATTATGTGCCCAATGTGGAGGCTGGTGGAGTGGTAGGTGAGGACAAGGGGAACCCTATCCCTGGTGGGGTGGCAAGAGGATGGGGTGAGGGCAGACATGCACAAAATGGAAGAGATGCGGTTGAGGGCAGTGTTGATGGTGGAGAAGGGAAGCCCCTTTCTTTGAAGGAGGACATCTGGAATGAACAGCCTCATCCTGAGAGCAGATGTGGTGGAAACAGGGGAATTGAGAGAAGTGGGCATTTTTACATGTAACAGGGTGAGAGTCAATGGGTTTATTACAGACATCAGTCTTTAAGCTGTCTCCAGAGACAGTCATTGAGAGAATGAGAAAGGGGGAGGGAGGTGTCAAAAATGGACTGCGTAAATTTGAAGACAGTGTGGAAGTTGGAGGCAAAGTTGATGAAGTCAATGTAGCAATCATCAATGCAGCATAGGAAAAGTTAGGGAGTGACACCAGTGTAGGCTTGGAACATAGACTGTTCCATGTAGCCAACAAAAAGGCATGCAGAGCTGGGACATATGAGTGTCTTTTGTGTGAAGGAAGTGGGAGGAGCCAAAAGAGAAATTATTGAAAGTGAGGGCAAGTTCCGCTAGATGGAGGAGAGTGGTGGTGGAGGGGAACTGGTTGGGTCTGGGGTCCAGAAAGAAACAAAGAGCTTTGAGGCCTTCCTGGTAGGGGATGGAGGTGTATAGGGACTGGACATCCATAGTGAAAATAAAGATACTCAGGGCCATGGAACTTGAAATTATTGAAAAGATCAAGAGTGTGTGAAGTGTCACGGATGTGGATAGGAAAGGACTGAACCAGGGGGATAAACCTGAGTCGATGCCTGTAGAAATGAGCTCAGTGGGGCAGGAACAAGCAGAAATAATGGGCCTACCTGGACAGACAAGATTGTGGATCTTGAGTAGGAGGTAGAAACGGGAGGAGTGAGGTGCACAAACAATGAGGTTGGTGGCAGTGGATGGGTGATCCCCTGAGATAACAAGGTCAGTGATTGAGTGGGAGACCATTGCCTGGCACTCCTTGGTGGGATCCCGTTAGATGGGTAAGGAAGAGGAAGTGTGTGTTTTTTTTTCCAAACACGATTCCTCGCAGAACCCCTACCGACCTTTTATAGAACTCCGGTTGAGAAAACTTGGGGTAGATACCTGTAGTTAGAATCTCTTTTCCAGAGCAGAACTTTAAGGTGAGAGGGGGCAATTTTTTTTCTAGTGAGTGGTAGGTCCCCAGGACACACTCCCACAGCTTGCAGTGAAGGCAGACACAATGGTGGTGTCCGACAGACACATTACATGAAGAGAATGGACAGAGATGAATTATGTACCTGCGCTGTTTGATTTGGGAACATATCTACCTGTTTTCATCCTCACTTTGGAGACTCGTTCTGATATATAAAAGGGAATATATTTAAAGGCATTAGATCATCACCTGGCCTGGTACAATTAAATACAATATGGATTTTCAAATATACCATTGAGGGGTCTAGGTTTTAGTACATTAAAAAAAAGATATGGAGGGGTTTCAATACATTAATCAGATTTTAAAATTAATGCATTGGGTACAGGGATCCTGCACATAAAATAGACAGAGGTGCCTATTTAACCCATGATTATCACATTTCAGAATCTTCCTAAATCAACTACAACTCAGCATTCAATACCATCATCACCTCAAAACTAATCAATAAGCACCAAGACCTACCTCCTTGTTCAATTGGATCCTGGGTTTCCTCACTTGTAGAGCCCAGTCAGTTTGGATTGGTAGCAACATCTTCTGCACGAGCTCCATCAGCACAGTCTGAGTGCTTAGCCCCCTGCTCTACTCGCTTTACACCTATGTCTGTGTGGTTAAGAACAGCTCCAACACCATATTCAAGTTTGCTGATAACACCTCTGTTGTGGGTCATATCGAAGCTGGTGACGAATCATCATACAGGAGGGAGATTAAAACTTTGGCCGAGTGGTGTCATAACAACACTCTCTCAGTCAACATCAGAAAGACCAAGGAGCTGATTGTAGACTTCAGGAGAGGGAAACCAGAGGACCTTGAGCCAGTCCTCCTTGGAAAATTGGAGGTGGAAAGGGTTAACAACTTTAAATTCCTGGGTGTTGCTATTTCAAAGGATCTGTCCTGGGCCCAACATGTAAATACAATTGCGAATAAAGCACAGTAGCACCTCTACTTCCTTAGGAGTCTGCGGAGATTCAGCATGACATCTAACACTGACAAACCCCTATAGGTGTGTAGTGGAACGTGTACTGATTGACTGCATCATGGTCTGGTATGGAAACACCAACACCTTTGAATAGGAAATTGTACAAAAAGTAGTGGATTCAGCCCAGTACATCATGGGTAAAGCCATCAACCATTGAGCAAATCCATGTGAAACGCTGTTGTAGGAAAGCAGCATCCATCATCAGAGATCCTCACCACCCAGGCCATAATCTCTTCTCACTGCTGCCATTAGGTAGAAGGTACAAGGGTCTCAGGGCTCACACCACCAGGTTCAAGAACAGTTACAACCCCTCAAACATCAGGGTGTTGTTTACACACTTTGTTGTCTTCTGCACTCTGGTTGATCTCTCATTGATCCTATTATAGTTATTAATATATAGGCTTACTGAGTATGTCCACTGGAAAATGAATCTCAGGGTTGTATATGGTAACATATGTACTTTGGTAATAAAATTTTCTTTGAATGATTCCTTAGGACATAAGAGCAGAATGGTGTCCCTTTGCATCTTCTCCGCCATTCCATCATGGCTGATTTATTCTCTCTCTCAATCCCATTCTACTACCTTCTCTCTGTAACCCTTGACACACTTACTAATCAAGAACCTATCGATTGCCACTTCAAATGCATCTAATAATTTGGCCTCCACAGCTGTCAGTGGAAACGAGCACCCTCTGGCTAAAGAAATTCCTCATTTCTGTTCTAAAGGGACATCCTTGAATTCTGAGGCTATGTCCTCTGATCCTAGGCTCCTCCATTATAGGAAACATATACTCTTTCTGGGCCTTTCAATATTCCCCGAGCCATCAAACGTTCCTCATATGTTAACCCTTTCATGCCTGGGATAATTCTTGTGAATCACCTCTGGTCCTCTCCAATGCCAGCATATCCTTTCTTAGATAAGGGGGCGAAAACAGTATTCTAAGTGAAGTATGACAAGGTCGTATAAAGCCTCAGTATTACATCCTTGCTTTTACATTCTAGCCCTCAGAAAATGAGTTTTATCACCACTATCCTGGATTAAATGGTACTTTTCACTATTAAATTAATTTGTGAAACGAGTGTCTCGGTCAAGGACAGTGTTCGCTGCCCTTCCCCACAGGCCTTAAAGAAGATGCTGAACTGCTACTGGGATAAATGAAGTCTCATACTACTTTAAGGCAAAGTGTGATCTCCCACCTACCCAAGTCTCTGAGGATGGAGTTAATCACCTTCGGGGGTCTCTCCACAATGACTTACTGAGTTACTGCAATACATTGAGGACAGCACACAGTTAATAGTGACACTTCTGTACGACATTATTATGTGCTGAATAAATGCATTTTATTATGAACAAGGTATAAATTTAATATGAGGAAAAGGCAAACTGGTGAGGAAGTTTTATTTTACATTGGGAGTATGGTACCAGAATAGTGGAGTCATGGTTAGAACTTACAAAAAAAAAATTATATTACTTCCACAGCAAGCAAATGGAACTAATTCAAAAGCACAGAGCATAATTCTCTGCTCCAAACTTTATCTTCTGATCTCCCTGCTTTGTCATCTTGGAGTAAAACAGCATAGAAACAGACCATTCAGCCCATCCTGTCCATGCTGACTGCCTATTAAGATAATCCCATTTGCTCCTGTTTGGCCATATCCCTCTAAACCCCTCCTATGTATGTAACTCTCCAAGTGTTTTTTGAATGTTGTTATTTCTCCCTCTACTTTGCGATGTTCTATGTTAGGTTGCCCATTTGATTACTAATTGGATCAGCACCACTTTGTGGGCTGAAGGGTCTGTCCCTGTGCTATACTGTTCAATGTTCTATGTCTCCTTCAAATCCTTCCCTTCTGACAATGTTTTTCTCTCACTTAGTTTTCCTATTTCCCTTGGTCAATATAGAGTCACACAACAATTGTATAGGAGGCGTTTGGATGTCATGTTAGTACAAGCTCAATGCAAAAATCAGAATCAGGTTTAATAATACTGGCATATATCATGAAATCTGTTGTTTTACGGCAGCAATACATAATAAAAATTATTAGAAGTACAGTGTGTTCTGGATAATTGGGCCATCAGTAAGTTGGAGCAACCACTTACTTGGGATAACACTTAAAGAACAAAAACTAATTGAAAAAATAGTTGGATGTCCTTAGTTTATTTAGATTATACCACTTAACTGGGGCAGGAGACTGTTGCCAGTTTCTAACTTGCATCGATTGTGTATACCTGCATCGCTCATCGACACAACAGAGCAAACAGTTTTGAATAGCACCAGTTGCATCTGTTTGTGTTCAAGAAGCAGTGATTTATGTCACTGATTATTGGCGAGAAATCAGTAACAAGTTAACTTAGAACTTACTTTGCTCACTGCGGTTTCAAGCATTCAGGCTTGGAGATGACAGAAATGGCCGGGAGTGAAAATGAAATGATTTCACTATTTCAGCAAATTGGGAATTACATTGAAAGTATTAAAATGTTACAATGAAAATGAAGATTTGGAGGATTCAATTGTCAAAAGCATTGCATAAAGGCAGTCCTTTTTCTGCACTACACATCTACACTGATTTTGTTCATTTACAGTCTATCAGGAGAGTACTGTAGCGTACTGGCTGAATTCCTCCATCAATAACTATAAAGAACTGATACTCAGCTTTACAATACTGTTGTAGTGTTTGTTCTGTATTTCATTTAAATACCTAATTTGTTACTCAATTAAATAGGTTTATAGATGAATTAAATAAGCAGCACAAAATGAGAGGAAAAGATACTGTCAGGGCCACAGGATAGGGATGGGCAAGTGTTCAGCTAGCTGCTCCACAAGGTTTACTCATCTCTACGCTGAGCTGAGGCTGTGGGTAATGAGCTCCAAGACTGGCTACGATGATGACTGGCTTCATGGCTGCACACTCACTTCTGTGACATTCAGTTCTGAACATTGTTTGCTTACTTTTATTGTATTCATTTGTATTTTTTTCTACACATTCAAAGTTCAAAGTAAGTTTATTATCAAAGTACATACCTGTCCCCATATACAGCCCCGAGATATTTTTTCTTGTGGGCATACTCAACAAATCTATAGACTAGAAACTATAACAGAATCAACAAAAGGCCGCTCAACTTGTGGATTCAATCAGAGTGCAGAAGTCTCCGAACTGTGCAAATGCAATAAGAAACAATAATATAAATAAATAAGCAATAAATATCAAGAATAAGAGATGAAGAGTATTTGAAAGTGAGTCCATTGGTTGTGAGAACATTTCAATGATGGGGCAGTTGAGTGGTTATCCCCTTTGTTCAGAGACTGATGGTTGAGGGGTAGCAACTATTCCTAAACCTGGCGGTACAAATCCTAAGGCTCTTGTATCTTCTTCCGATGGCAGCAGTGAGACGAGAACATGGGTGTCCCTGATGGTGGAAGTTGCTTTCCTGTGACAATGCTCCATAGAGATGGGCTCAGTGGTTGGGAGGTCTTTACCTGTGATGGACCGGGCCATATCCATTACTTTTTGTAGAATTTTCCATTCAGGGAATTGGTTTTTCCATACTAGGCTCTCATGCAGCCAGTCAATATACTCTATAGGAGTTTGACAAAGTTTTGGATGTCATCCCGAATCATCGCAGACTCCAAAGGAATTAGACGTGCTTCCATGCTTTCTTCATAATTGCGCACATGCTCGACCCAGGACAGGTCCTCTGAAATAATAACACCTAGGAATTTAAACTCTCTCCACCTCCGGTCCTCCAATGAGGATTGACTCATGGACTACTGGTTTCCTTTGCCTGAAATCTATAGTCAGATCCTTGGTCTTGCTGACATTGAATGAAAGGTTGCTGTTATGGCACTACTCAGCCAGATTTTCAATCTCCTCCTGTGTGGTGATTTATCACAATCATTGATTCAGCCTACGGCAGCAAACTTGAACATGGCATTGAAGCTGTACTTAGCCACATGGTCATAAGTGTAAAGTAAGTAGAGTTGGGTGTTCGACAATCTTTTTTTAAAAATTGGTACTATTGGGTTTCCTTGTTTTGTGGCTGCCTGTAAGGAGACGAATCTCAAGGCTGTATAATGTATACATACTTTGATAATAAAAGTACTTTGAACTTCAGTCATTTTCAACACTCAAGTAAACAAGATGTTCGTTTTCACAATCCAGAAGATTGTGTATATTTCTGAGATGATCTTCCTTTTAAATTGCAGAAATATTTCAGCACAAATTTAATTTCTTCAGTGATCCAGAATGGGATTTTAAATCTCTGGATTAATGTTCGAGGGCTCTGTAAAAATACTCCAGAAGTGTGGTATCTGCAATAAATTGGCAATGCTGTAAATACATAGAGACCAAGACAGCATAATTCCAAAAATTTCCAATTTTAATTTAAAATTAAGCACCCTGTTTCTATTCACACTGACAAAACCCTGACAGATGCTGGAAATCCAAAGCAACACACACAAAATGCTGGAGGAACTCAGCAGGGCAGGCAGCATCTATGGGATAGCAGCATCTCAGCCTGAAAAATCAACTGTTTACTTTTTTCCATAGATGCTGCCTGGTCTGCTGAGTGCCACCAGCATTTTGTGTGTGCAGTTACACTTAGTGCCCACTTTATTAGGTACACTTGTACCTTGCTAATTAATGCAAATATCTAAACAACCAATCATCTGGCAGCAAATCAACAAATAATATGACCTAAATAACTTTGACTGTGGAATGGCTGTTGGTGCCAGACAGGGTGTTTTGAGTATCTCAGCAACTGCTGGTCCCCTGGGATTTTCATGCACAACAATCTGTAGAGTTTACAGAAAATGGAGTAAAAAAACAAAAGAAAAACGAGTGAGCGGCAGTTCTTTGAGCAAAAGTGTCTTGTTAATGAGTGAGGTTAGAAGAGAATGGCCAGACTGGTTCAAGCTGACGGGATGGAGACAGTAACTCAGATAACCACTTGTTACAACAGTGAAGAGGAGCCTCTTTGAACACACAATGCATTGAACCTTGAAGTGGATGGATGACAGAGACAGAAGGTCAAATCAGGTTCATTCCTGTACCCAATAAAGTGGCCATTGAGTGTATTTTCATATTTAATTTAATAAAGTGGAGTATAAAAGAGAAAATATTTTGGTAAAATTCATCTTTGCGTAAGAGTTATAAAACAGAACAAACTTTCTCCAGATTCAAGCTAACAGCTTGTAGTTTCAGCTGTATTAAATTCAAGACTATCCAGTTGTACAGTGTATCCTCTACAATCATTCAGACCAAAAATTACATAATTGCTGTAACTTGCTCACAAAGTAAATTCCATTTATTATGGAGTATGCTATCCTGGGTACAAACCCTTAAGTGGGAATTTGCCAAAACCATCGTTTCAGTGGGACAAAACTTGCTGCCAAGGAGGTCGGTGGCCAGCTGGTCACACATTTCTGATGGCAGCCAGTCAGACAAGACATCAATGTTACAGGTTTCAATCCGGCCACGGTTTATGTTCATACTCAGTTTAACTTCTGCCCTCGATAAGTTATGGTCCACAGAGAAGGTGTGACAGACACTAAATGTGGGTGTTCTTCCATAGATCCAGTCCCAGCTTTTAAGCTCTTGTGTAAACTTGTCAACTCCTGGTAGCACCAAAGTGTCTTTGGGATCAATGTGCAAGATTTGGTTTTGGAGGCCATGGCGCCTTGAGTACTCGGCTGCGATAGCGTCCATCAAGGTGTCGCAAGTGAGAGTGGGATCCTCTTCCTGGAGGTTTTTCACAATGGCCGGTATACTAGGGGTAGCATTGCTTTTCAGACCCCGATGAGGAGTGCAGAGCACAGAGGACAATAGCGAGCTATCTGAATTACACAGCAAGGTGCAATGGTGGTAAGCAGTGGTCCTTCCGATCTTGGAGGCTGTCCCCGAGATCTTGAAGGCACGGTTGAGCAGCAGATCCAGCCTGTCTGTGGCCATGATGTCCAAGTGAGGTCGAATCCTCCTCAGGGCAGAGATGATCAGTTCCAGGTTGCCGCGCCTGTCGTATCGCTTCTTGGAGGTAAAGAAGGTCACGTTAATGTTGCCCAGGTCGTGGTAGACAGTGCCTCCCCCGCTTCTCCTGCGGCTGAGCTGAACGTCCTTGTGCCTCATCAGCTTCAGGTTGCATTCTTGCCAGGGGTTCTGGTGGCGGCCGATGACCACGGCCGGGCTATTCCTCCACAGCAGGAGCACCTCCCGGTCCTGGGGCTGCACGCACTGGTGCAGCCAGTCCTCCAGCCCCAGGTTCTCGTAGACATCGGTGGATAGGGACTTCAGGACGAGGGCGCCGGCCTTAGGGTCTTGCAAAGCGGTCAGGGTGGTGCACCGAGCAGGGGAGAGCCCTCTCCATGCTGCTCGGAGTCCGGCATGCAAGTAGGGCATCAGGCGCCAAGCGGGGGTGTTAGCACGCAGGGAGCAGACCGAACTGTGAGGCGAATTCCCTCACCTGATCCTCTCTCCAGTGCTTCCACTGCAACCGCCCTTCGTTTCGCTTTGACCCTTCAGCAGCGTCTCTTCCCGCAATAGTGCCGAGGGCGGACATTTCGCCCACGCTCGGCGCCATCTACACGCGGGAGTACCGCGCAACACCCTGCGGATGTTATACAGGCAATTCCTGGTCGAGGTGGATTCTGGGATAGCTCCACCTCCATTACTGTAGCCGAAAAACAGGCAAATCCGACAGTTAGGTCAGAATCAGAATCCTGCTTATTATCACTGACGTAAGTCGTAAAATACGTTCTTTTGCAGCAGTACTATAGATCAAAACATAGATAAATTACAATAAATTACAAAAAACGAACAAATGAAAAGTACAAAAGAGGAACTGCGAGGTAAGTGTTGATAGGTTCATGGACCATTCAGAAATCTGATAGCAAAGGGAAAGAAGTTGCTCATGAAACGTTGTGAGGATCTTCAAGCTTCTTTATCTCCTTCTTGATGGTAGTAATGAGAAGAGAATCCTGGCTGATGACAGTCCTTAATGTTGGCTGTTGCCTTCTTGAGGCACTGACTTGTGAACATGTCCTCAATAGTGTGGGGAAGCTTGTGAGTGATGGAGAAGTCTAAAAACCTCTGCAGCCTCTTTCGATCCTGGGCATTGGACCCTCCATATAAGACAGTGATGCCACCTGTCAGAATGCTCTCCACAGCACATCTGTAGAAATATTCTAGAGATAGCATGAGGCACAAGATACCACAAGTTCTGGGATCTGGAGCAATGTACAACATACTGAAGGACATCAGCAGATCTATGGAGAGAAACAGACATTTTACCTTTTAGTTCTGGAAGTCCAGAGAAACAGTCTTAACCTAAAATGTCAGCATCAGAATCAGATTTATTATCGCTGTCTGATAGGATTTGAAATTACAGTGTAAGACATCAAATTAGTATAAATTACAAAATAACTGAATAATGTAAAAATTGTATTAATGAAGTAATGTTCCTGAGTTGACTGTCCATTTCTCTCCATAGATGCTGCCTGATTTGCTGAGTTCCTCTAGTGTGCTGTGTGAGCAGAAAACACACTGGCTTAGGGGAAGGGAAGAAATAAAGAGGAAAAGGTACAAGTTACTAATTAAAAAATTGCAACAATATGAGTACTGGAAACAGAAGCTTGGGTACACACAAGAGTGCAGATCCTGGCAACTGTGGCAAAAAAACTGATGACAAGCTCCATATTTTGCCTGAGGCATAAAGATTGAATTCTCCAATTTCAGTTAACCTTCTCCCACTGTGTCACTTTCTCTCTCCTCCTGGTCTATCCTCACACACCAAACTCCCAGTCTCTCTTCTCCCACCCCCCACATTTCCCAAGTCCCTGACCCTGTTTCTTTCCCAACCATATAGCCTTCCAACTGAGTTCCCTCTCCAACTCTTCCAACCCAGTCCCCTCACCAACTCTTCCAACTGGATCCCACTCACACATTCTTTCAACTGAGTTCCCTCTCCAAACATTCGAACCGAGTTCCCTCTCCAACTCTTCCAGCTGGATTCCCTCTCTCACATTTTTCAACCCTTCCAGCTGTGTCCCCTCTCCAACTCTTCTGACCGGGTCATCTCTCTCACACTCTTCCAGCTGTGCCCCCTCTCCAACGTTTCCAACTGGGACCCTTCTATCACACTCTTCCAGCTGTGCCCCCTCTCCAACGTTTCCAACTGGGACCCTTCTATCACACTCTTCCAGCTGTGCCCCCTCTCCAATTTTTGCAGCTGTCCCCTCTCTCACACTCTTCCAGCTGTGCCCCCTCTCCAACTTTTCCAAGTGGGATCCTTCTATCACACTCCTCCAGCTGTGACAATCTCCAACTCTTCCAACCAGGTCTCCTCTCCTAATCTTTCATCTGAGTGTCCCCTCTCCAACACTTCCAACTGGATCTCTTCTCCAACTCTTCTATCTGGGTGTACTCTCTCACACTTACCCAACTGAATTCCCTCTCCAAATCTTCCAACTGGGTTCACTCGCCCCACTGTTCCCATCTGCCTACACCACCTTCTGTATTTAGTTCCATGATCCACTTTCCTTCTGTAATAGGTTCCATCATCTGCAGCCCTTTATTACCTCCACGTGACACCTGCCAGCCTCTGTTGCTATTTCCACTTTTCCTTTCTCCCTCCAGTCCCCCCCATCTGAGCCCTACACCATGCCCTCACCTCTTCGCACTGGCTATTTCCCTCCTACTTCTCAGATGAAGGGTCTTGTCCCAAAATGTTGACTGTCTGTCTCCCTTTACTAATGCTGCTCCATCCACTGTGCTCCCAAATATTAACTAGCCTCAGTTCTGGCCTTGTTTTCTCAGAGGGAATATAGAGGGCTAGTTTCAATGGGTAAATCCACATAGACTATCACAAACACATTATAATAACCATTGCCTACTGTTAATATTTTAAGACAAATTTCTGATGTTGAAGTCTGACTTTTAGTGAACAATTTAAAGCTACATTCAGTGGCCATTTTATTAAATACCTCCAGTACCTAATAAAGCAGCCACTGAGTGTATCTTCATGGTCCTCTGCTGCTGTAGCCCACCCACTTCAAGGTTTGCCATGTTGTGCATTCAGAGATGTTCTTCTGCACACTTCTGTAGTAATACTTGGTCATTTGAGTTACGGTCACCTTCCATCAGCTCAAACCAGTGTGGCCATTCTCTTCTAGCCTCTCCTCTCCCATTAATCAGGTGTTTTTGTCTACAGAACTGCCACCAACTAGATGATTCTTTGTTTTTGCTCTGTAAACTCTAGAGACTGTTGTGCGTGGAAATTCCAGGAGATCAGCAGTTTCTGAGATACTCAAACCACCCCGTCTGGCACCAACAATCATTCCATGGTCAAAGTCACTCAGATCACATTTCTTCCCCATTCTGAACAACAACTGAATCTCTTGACCATATATGCATGTTTTAGTCATTGAGTTGCTGCCACATGATTGGTTGATTAGATTGACTGATTTGCATGATTGAACAGGTGTACCTAATAAAGTGGTCACTGTGTGAAAATTTCCTGCAGGGAAGTTGATAGAATTAGGTGTAGATTTTTTTTGTTACAGTATATTCTATGGAACCTTTTTTGTTCACATGATATGGACATAGCTGGCAAGGCAAGCATTTATGATCCTTCTATATTTCCCCCAAAGCAGGTGAAAATCAATCATATTGTTGAGTCTGCAATCATAGGTAGTCTGCTTTGCAGGCCAGTCACTCTGCAAAGTATACACTGCACTTGGAATCACGGGAGACAGAAGAAGGCGACCCATTCCTACCGTCACAGACGCAGCAGAGAAAGTGTCAAGGTGGCTCTGGATAAAGAGGGCAGATCAGTGGGTTGCTGCTAGGGCACAGGCTGGAGTCTGATCAACCCCAGTTGGGTTGCCTGGGCGAGGGTGTATGATATTGAAAGACCTGAAACACCTGACGACCCCAGGTAACATCTCTGACGATGTGCCCTAGCTTAGCATCATGCGGATATTTCCGTAAGAAAAGAATGTGCCATGTAGGCAAGGCAGATACCTTCCCTAAATTCTAGATGAGCTTTTGTGACAATTGGCTCATTTAATGACCATGAATACTGATTTTACATGTATAATGAAGGGTAATCTTTTACAATTTCAATTACATTTCTTATTGAATATGAAGACACATTTTTCTAACACATATCAGAAGTAAAATAAAAATGCTTTGGATTATTAATATTCATAGTCCCATTGTCATGGTCTCAGATTTATGATGACTGAATAATTAATACAATATTCTTATTAAGACTATTGAGAGAATGTTATTGTTGCTTATCCCAATATTTACAACTAAACCACTTGAATTAATCGATCCCTTCCAAAGTGATGCATTGAATAGGATTTTGTCTTCTGTCTCTTATGTTGCTGAGCAACCATTCTGCTTTGAGACATAAAAGCATTGTCAGAAATTCAGCATCAATAATGCTTAGAAAAATCTCAACAAATGTTCATAAGATGAATTGAGAAGGGTCTTCTAAAATAATCTATCATTATTTTTCTTTAGAGAATCAAGCAAACAATTTGTTATTTCATGTAAACTTGCAGTTTTTAAAATCATCAATAGATTTACCTTGCAAACACGAGGAAATCTGCAGATGCTGGAAATTCAAACAACAACACACACAAAATGCTGGTGGGACACAGCAGGCCAGGCAGCATCTATAAGGAGAAGCACTGTCGACGTTTCAGGCCGAGACCCTTCATCAGGATTCACCAGCATTTTGTGTTTGTTGTTGAATAGATTTACCTTATTAAACTCTACTGTATCTGTGTTAACATCTAAAAATATAGTGAATGCTCACAGGTACTTTAGAGTGAAAGGTGAAATAGTTAAGGGGTATCTGAGAGACAGCTCCTTCACCCAAAGGGTTTTGCAAGTGCAGAAATGACCTACCGGGGAAAGTGATAGATGTGGGTTTAATTCCAAAATTTAAGAGAATTTCAGATATGCATGTAAATGGACGGGGTTTACAGGGATATGTTGCAGGTGCAGGTGGATGGGACAAAGCAGATTAGGTTGGAATGGACTAGATGGGCCAAAGATCCTGTTTCTGTGCTGTAATATTCTATTATTCTATTCCTCTGTATTGTCAGGCTAAGATCTCAGCAGTTTCTGAGATAGTCAAACCAGGCACCACCAATCATTCCACTGTCAAGGTCACTTAGGTCACATTTCTTCCCCATTCTGATGTTGGGTCTGAACAACAACTGAACTTCTTGATCATGCCTGCATGTTTTATGTATTGAGTTGCTGCCACATGATTGGCTGATTGGCAGGTGTATAGGTGCTTCTGATAAAGTGGCCACTGAGTGTAAATTTAAATACTATGTAATTATGCTTCCCGACCTGCAGAATATTTCTATCATTTTGTTTTTAACATCAAATTTCCACCACGTGCAGGATTATGCTGTCAGGCTACTCAAAAGGAGTTTGTGTAACCTTACATTGTCGCTTAATGTTTTCACAATTTTATCAATGCATTGGAGAGCACATCCTCTGAACTACAATCTTGTACATCAATGACAGGTAAGTTACTGGAGGGCAAGACAGGAAAGCATTTAGGAAAGTTAAACCAGGGCAGGATTTACACTGTAAACACCAGGCCCCTGGGGAGTGTTATAGAACTGAGATACCCAGGGTAGAAGTACAGTACTGTGCAGAAGTCTTGGGCTCATATATATAGTGAGGGTGCCCAAGACTTTTGCACAATACTGTCACTTCTATTTACTGCTTGCAGTGTACAATTTACAATAAGAACTGATGACAGGTTCTTGTTTGAATTGATATCTACTATATTCACATGCATCTAGAATACTCCCTAACAGCAAGCATAAAAGGCAACGAGCTCACCAGGGAGTGAACCTCATTGCCATTTACAGTACTGTAGATATAGCATTCTTGTTTTCATCTGACAAAGCGCTGAGTATTAGACTTGGTGTATCGTGTTGCAACTGTATAGGATGTTGGTGATACTTCAGCTGGAATTTTGTGTGCCTTTCTGGCCACCAAACTACGTACAGGAAGCAGGTGATTAAGGAAGAGGGGGATGCCAAAAAGATTCACAAGGGTGCTGCCAAGACTAGTCTCTCCTTAAGTTACAAGTAGAGACTATTTGTCCTGGAATGTAGATGAGGGGTGTGCTTACATTTGTTTCTAAACTCCTGAGGAGCATAGTCCTTTTCCCAGGGTAGGGGAGTCAAAAACTAGAGCACATAGGTTTAATGTGAGTGAGGAAAGATTTAAAAGGGTCCAGAGGAGTAAGTTTTTCACACAGGTGATAGAAGACATGTAGAAAGATCTGCTAGAGAAAGTGGTTGTGAAGGATACAGTTACAGTGTTTAGAGGAAATTTTCACATGTTCATGGATAGGAAAAGATCAGAGAGATATGGACCTGATATATGCAAATTGGACTCAGTCAGAAAGGCCTCATGGCTGGCATAGACATGTTGGGCTGAAGGGCCTTTTTCTGTGCTCTGTAACTCTATGACCATGACTCCAATCAAATGGAAAGAGCAAACTCCCTTGAAATGAATGAGTTAACAGTATCAATAGAAATAAAAGAATCAAAAAAAATTCCTTCAGATCCATCAACCAGTTAAAGTTGAGAGGCTATAAAGGTTGTTTTAAAGGGGAAATGTCTCAGTAGTTGTAGGAAGGAATAGTCTTCTGCGTTTGATGTTTAGGTGAATTGCAGAGAGGAATGTGTGCGTCAATGTACTATTCTTTATCCATCATATTAAAAATAAAAGCGGTTTCAATGCTCAAGATTCAAAGTAAATTTATTATCAAAGTACAACATGTACAACCATGAGGTTCATTTTCTAAACACTTAGGCTCCATTTATTCTGTATAACAGAAGCATTGCAATGCAGACACCATGCATTCAAAGCTGGAACCATATTTTCTGATGTGTCATGTATTTGATTTCCCCTGTGCTTTGTTCTTGATGAGAACACTCCTACAACAGAGCCAATCTTTCGGTTGACAGGTCTACAAACAACCATTATATCAATATACATCAGCAGTTACTCACAACCTGGACTCATTACTTTTCTTTCTATTTCTCTTTCTTAGACCATAAAACCATAAGACATGGGGGTGAAATTAGGCCATTTGGCCCACCATTCCGCCATGGCTGATTATTGTCCCGCTCAATCCCCTTCCGGTAAGATGGCAGTGCGCCCAGACACGGTGACCACTTCGGGTTCAATCAAAGGTGTGCTTGTTCATCCTGTACGTCTCTTTCACGATCACAAATCGCTGCTGGAAACCAAGAACGTCAATAATGCAGGACCATCCCATCGACGAACTCCTTGATAGTGATGGAGCTGGACTTACTGCGTCCAATTGTGTCACGGCCTGGACTTGTTGCATACTGTTGTGCCGAGATGGTGTACGGTCCAAAAAAAGCTGTGAGTGATTGTCTTGGATGCTTTCATTGTTATCGCAAAACCCTGTTGGACATTAGTGACACAGAGTTCAGTTCACTGGTTCATTGGTGTGATCAATGGGGGAGTTGTGTTGCCTTGGTTGTTGCGTGGATAAAGCTCCCATGCCTCAGAGTTGCCAGTTGTGGTCACCAGAGCTGACTGGATTTTGTACTGGGTTGACAGCAGGCACCTACCATTGGTGCTGATCTCTGATGCTTATTCAGTGCTGCCCTCTGGTGTTCACTTGGTGGAAGAACTAGCATGACAGCTCAGGGACTTGAGTTATACAGTATATCTTTTTCTCTTTATGACTGCATGTTTTCTAAAATTGTTGCCATATATGCTATTTATGCTGCGTGCTGTGTGCTGTTGGTAACGTGTTTTGGTATTTGGCCCCAGAGGAATGCTGTTTCATTTGGCTATGTTCATGTACAGTTGCATGATAATTAAACCTGAAACTTGTGTTGTCCCCATGACTTGCGATGCCCTTTCTAATCAAGAACCTATCAATCTCTGCTTTAATTATACCCAATGACTTGGCCTCCACAGCAGTCCTTGGCAATGAATTCCACAGATTCTACCCCCTCTGGATAAAGAAATTCCTTCTCATCTCTTTTCTAAAGGGACATCCCTGTACTCCAAGTCTTGCCTTCTGGCCCTAGACTCCCTTACTATAGGAGACACCATCTCCATGTTCACTTTGCCTAGGCCTTTCAATATTTGATAGGTTTCAACAAGATCCCAAGTCCCTTTCCATCTCTGGTTTTTGAATTTTCTCCCTGCCTTTATTCCTACTACAGAAGTGCATGACCATACAATTCCCTGTACTATATTCCATCTGCCACTTCCTTGGCCACTCTTCTAATCTGCTTTCTCAACACCACCTGCCCCTCCACTGATCTTTGAATCATCTGCAAACTTGGCCACAAAGCCCTAAATTCCATCACCCAGATCACCGACATATAGCATTGAAAGAAATGGCCCCAATACCGACTCCTGCAGAACCCCTTTCTTCTTTTCTCCTACTTCAGAAACTACTCTTTCCATTTCTCATACTTCTCTTTCTATCTCAGTATTATTTATTTACTTTATTTATTATTATTGTCTTTTTTGTATTTGCACAGTTTGTCATCTTTTGCATATTGGTTGTTTGTCAGTATTTTTTGTGTGCAGTTTTGATTGATTCTATTATATGTTCTACTGTGAATGCCTGCAAGGAAATGAATCTCACAGTATATATGGAGACATATATATACATTGACAATAATTTACTTTGACTTTCTATTTGGCAATCTCATTCATCTTAAGATATAGGAGCAGAAAAGGCCATTTAGCCCATTGAGTCTACTCCGTCATTTCATCATGGCTGATCCATTTCCTTCTCAGCCCCAATCTCCTGCCTTCTCTCTGTATCCCTTCACACCTTGACTAATCAAGAATCTATCAACCTCTGCCTTAAATATCCCCAATGACTTGGCCTCCACAGCTGCCTGTGGCAATGGATTCCATAGTTTCACCACTCTCTGACTAAAGAAATTCCTCCTCATTTCTGTTCCAAATGGACATCCCTCCAACGTCAACATGCTACTAATCCAGGGGTTTCAAAACTTTTTTAAGCCATTAAGCAAGGCATCCATGGACCCCTGGTTGAGAACCCCTGTACTAATCCAAAGAAGAGAGAATATGCAGATACTGGAAATCCAAGCAACACACACAAAATTCTGGAGGAACTCACCAGGCCAGGCAGCATCTATGCAAAAAAGTATCGTTGACATTTTTGGTCCAAAACATCGACTGTACGTTTTTCCATAGATACTGCTTGGCCTGCTGAGTTCCTCCAGTATTTTGCGTGTGTTGCCTGTACTAATCCACATGAGTTTCAGCTAAACAATGGCAGATATTGGAACAGTTTCTCTTATTGTCTTTATCCTGTGAACAGCATACATAGATGTAAGAGGGAGTGACTAACCTTTAATGGAGTTGCAGGTTGTACTGACTGGGTTGAATGAATTAGGTGGGAGTTATCATGGGTCAGATGGATAGAATGTAATTCCATGAGACCACTGTCATTTCTGTCTGTTTTAATGGATAAACAATGGTCACACTCTTTAGCTCTGCATGGGGCATTATGTGCCAGAAAGATCAGCGGCTGTAGAACAAACGACTTTCTTCAACAGTTGACTACTCAACAGACTCAGCTTTTTTACATAATGCCTCTGTTAATGATAAACTATTAAATGCTCAGTCACGGAGATCAGTCAGCATTTGATAAACGCGAATTCCCCTATAGCAAGGTCAACCACGAAAGGTTATTACAGTATCCATGGAATCCAAACAAACCTTATTAAGTGACACAAACTATCCTACCATTAGCATGCAGGCATTATCCTTTTAAAGTTCAGGACTCATCCAGGAGAGACATATTACACCTTTTGAATTGGAATTAAAGTTGATGAAGACTGTGCTTTCAGAATTAGATTAGAAAGAAGAATGGCATTCCAGTTCTTTTAATGGAAAACGATCTGTATCTAAGGTTGGTGAATATGCTTTAATAAATAATTGGAGAAAAATAAATGGGGAAAGTTTATCAGTACTGTTTCAAGTTAACACTCGCAGTTCTGTGTTATAGCTGAGGAAACTTTTTTTTTAACTGATATTCAAATTCAGTGCGTAGTATAATTTGTACTTGACACTAAAGTTTGGAAGGTAGACTTATTTTTGAACTTCCTTGGATGAAAGGGCAGATTTACTTCTTGTTCAAATTGGCTTAAGAAAGTGGTGATTGGTATTCTGCATCAATTAAGTAGTTTCCTCAACAATTTTGGAAAAATTAGCTGCATCAAATGTAGTCAAACATTGAACCAATCAGGAAGAGATGACCAGGTTACCTCTTCACAGAAAATTGTGATACTTTTCCCCCTCAATTCACCAGCTCTTGCATATTTATACTAATTTCCTTCTGTTAATGTACGAGTATGTGGTCGTGAACATGAGGTTGATGTCTGCTTGAATAGCTACCTTCATACAAATAGATCTTACAGTATCTGAAAACACAGCTTAAAATTGAACAATTCTCTAATTGCATCATTTCTAGAAGTTTCTTCAATAGCCAAAGGTTAAGGGTGCAAGGCATGGCTAGTAATTATCTATGGACCTCTTGCTGGCAGTGGCACAATGAGAAGAGAAAGAATGCAGAGATTAGGGAAATATGATTCATAATGGAACACTTTAATCTCTCCAGCGGGGAGAAATAGACTGGTCTGGATAGCAAAGGCATCGAACTTTTAGAATACATTTAGATGTCTTTGTAGAAGAACATTGCCTTGGAGCCAAAAACTCTGAATAAGAATCCAAAAGAAAACATATTGCAGTATTGGAAACCTGAAATAAGTTGCACCACCTGGCTCAAGGACAGCTTCTACCCCACTGTTATCAGACTCTTGAATGGACCTCTTTTATGATAATCTACCTCGTTATGATCATGCACTTTATTGTCTACCTGGACTGCATACTTTTGGTAGATTCCTTAAGCTTGCTATAGCCTTGGGTGGTAATCAGGACAGGGTCCGACTACCTATGAAATGCTCTCAATGACGTGCGCCTCAAATATCCACTGATAACCAAGTTCAGCTCTTGACCTTCATGTGTGGCTTAGCTGCTAATCCCAGCAGAACCATTTCTACTGATAGGAGAAGGGGCAAAGGTGGGTTACTGGCATCTTACCATCAGTTACTTCAGGCAGATGGGGCTCGTCAGCCCTGGTTGGCAGCTCATCTAGGAGAAGGAAAACTCTGATCTCAAACACTCCCTGCCTTGTGGCTACACCCACTCATGGACTCATGAGGAAGGCTTCAGGAGTAAAGCCCAAGGCAGTCCTAAGTTCAACACTGACCAGCAACTTCTGCAACATCTCTGGTGCCAAATTGTATTGGTCAGTTGTTCCTTTGGGTTCATCAGATGCGCAGCTTGGTCTCCATATCATACAGTCCTGGCTTGCATATTTAGGCAGCTGGATGGAACATTCATGGTCAACGCTGACCAGACGCTTTGGCATCTTTTACACTTTATTCTGCATTGTTATTGTTTTACCTTGCTCGAGCTCAATGCACTGTGTAATGATTTGATCTGCATGAACAGTATGCAAGATAAGATTTTCTCTGTACATCGGTTCAGGCAACAATAATAAACAAATACCAAAATGCTGGAAGTACTTGGCAGGTCTGTGGGGAGCAAGAGAGAAAAAAATTAATGTTTCAGTTGGTGATTGCAAGCACATTTTTCAGATAAAAAGACACCACCCTGAAACTTTAATCTTGTTTCTCTCTCCACAGATCCTGCCTGGCCTGCTGAAGGTTGAATTTTTTTCTATTGTACTAGTTTTAGTACATCCATGAAAAGTTTTGTCTGCGCTCTTTCAAAGTAGTTAGTTAAAATAGATTATGCAACAAGGTTTAGTGATGAATAAAATGGACAGCAGTATGATAGGGAGGGTGCATCATAGCAAGGCTGATGGCAACATGGTGATTGACTTTGCTGTTAGATTTAATAGGTCAAAGTGTAAATGGTAAGGTGTTGCATTCAAGCAAAGCAGATTTGAACAGAGTAAGAAATAAACTGATTATGATAAACCAGACTAAACTATTAATAAATAAATAACGTGTAGAAAGTATTCTGTATTTTATAACATAAATCCTAAAAATAGAGGGTCCACATGTAAACTTATGATCAAATGATGTATATAGCAATCCAAACTGAAGATAAACCTCAAACAGTAAAAGCTTCATGCATTCATTTGAAAATAAGAAATGTGTATTCATTAAAAACTAAATTCATTGAGACTTTTTAGACAAAAAGAAAATTGATTTTTCTGATTAGTATTTTGTTTCTAGTGGAGAAATAGATAAAATACCAACACTGTGATGCACTGTATTAGTTAAGTAATAGTTAGGTATAGCAATATAAGCAAAAGTAGGAAAATTTAGGCTAACATTTAATTGAAAGATGCAGTATTATGAAATATTTTGCTCTAGGCCAAAATGCATTTTTTTGTTATTGCTTTATTATTTACAGTATGCTATTGACAATAACAAACAGTAATGGAAAATAGATAAGACAGTTATTTAAAATTTCTTGATAAGTAGAGAGGTTTTACATCATAGAAGTCATTTATACAAATCTACAATTGTCAAAATTCTGTTTAGTAGCAGTATATACTGACCTAAGAGTTGATCAATGCATCAAAATTTAATTCCTTTCATGTACTTGTATTAGTACATTGATGATAAAATTTTGTCTGCATTTAACTTTAAAATAAATTATTTAACATATGAAACAAAATAGCATGGACAACAACCAGCAAGCTCGAACAGGAACACAGATTCAAATGAACTTTATTGTGTTGATTTAAAAAATGCTTAGCAGTGATTGGTCATGAAAATACCCGTTTAAACTACCGGCTTAAGCTTGATGCTGCTCTGCTGCTCCTATGAGAGAGTTAAGGTCTTAATAATTGTGATATATACTTACTAGATTTTGAGCATATGCATTTCTGGTAAACTGCTGGAATTTATTAGGTATGAAATTTCAGTGTTTAGATAGTAATTGCCAATCCCTCATTTTTATTGCAGCAAATATCCTGTCTGCTGATTGCTGTCATGACAAAAAAAAATGAGAAGCACAACTGCTTGATCATTCTGATAGAGTTTACTGAAAGGATGAAAATAACTCAGATATGGGAATAACCTCAGCATTATCATAAACACAGGAGATTTTTCAAATGCCAGAGCAGCAAACACAATATACTGAAGGAACATAGATGGTCTGGCAGCATCTATGGAGAGGAATAAAGGGTCTTGGGCTGAAGCGTTAAGTGTTTAGCCCTCTCTATAAATGTCGCCCAACTTGCTGAGTTCCTCCAGCATTTTGTGCTTGTTGCTCAGTATTATTATATTTATTTTATTTATTTACAGATACAGCATGGTACAGGCCCTTCCAGCCTAATGAGCCACACCAATTAACAACCCACCTATTTAACACTAGCCTAATCACAGGACAATTTACAGTGGCCAGTTAATCTAGAAACCAGTAGGTCTGGACTGTGGGAGGAAACTGGAGCACCCGCAGGAAGCCCTCGCAGTTCATGGGAAGAACGTACAAACTGCTTACTGATGGAACTGCAATTGAACTCTGAACTCCAGAATGCCCCTTGCTATAGTCGCATCTCACTAATCGCTACACTACGATGGTGCTGATTGGATTCACTAATGTTTATATTATTATCTGGTTTGGGGTTTGATATTCCAGCTGCTGATTTCCGTGTGGGCAATCTGTTAGATTTTTTTTGGTACGAGGGAGGGTGTGGGGGATTTGGGGTTTGCTGGTTTTGTTTCTTCTTCTTTCTCATGCAGTTGGGGGGTGTTGGGGGATTGACGTCTTTTCTTTCAATAGTTCCCATGGCCTTTCTGTAATTCATGGCGACCTGGAGACGACGACTATCAGAGTTGTATTGTACATGCATACTTTGACAAATAAAATGAACCCTTTCAACCCTCCTTTCAGAAAATCATTGCCATCATATTCAATACTTAATTTAATTTCCTCCTAGATTCTTTTCCAAGTAAAAGTATTGTTGCTGTGAGCTTTTACCAATTTATCAATCCACAGGTTTCTGCTCAGCAAAACAGGTTGCAATATAAAGCAATGTACAGAAGGTTCGCCATGCAATTTAATTGTACCTTCAGGGTATTAGCAACACCAGAGATACTTTTCCTTTCCTATACCAGTATTCTCTGCGAATACCAGAGGCAGAATTGCCAGGTGGGAGCTGCAATGCTGTGGACCCCCGACACGAATGCGTAAGCTGCTAAGCTCATTAATGGTCAATGCAAACAATTACTCAGTTCTCATAAGAACTGTTTTAATTAGTAATGATCTCTAAAGGTGAAGAATCAATTCACTTTGTCCATTAGATTTTCAACATGAATTCTCATATTACGTTTTGGCAATTCATATTACTTTACAAGTTAAAAGATGTACTCACACTCTTTCTTTTCAGTGCTCATTACACCGTTGGCATTTAGGGCAGCAGTTAAGGCCCTCCATCTCTGTCTGTCCACACCATCGCACACATATATAAGATTCTTTATTGCTGACTCCGTAACAATTTTTTTTTTGACCTGTAAGGGTTGTTAGCCCCGAACTGAACCCCTGAACCTGGAGGGCCGGTGGTCGATCACTCTAGTTAGGCCTCTACCCTTTGACCTGTTTGGTATGGGTGACCCTACCAACAGCCAAAGCACAAGGCCCTGACTCCAGCCAGCATAGCTCTCCAGGTCATTGAAGCACGCGAGCCTCCACCCCACGGCAAGGTTATGATCCTTTTGGAGGACTTCACATGCTTGGTTTATAAATATGAACTTGTACTTCTAAAATGTATGTATAAGGCATCGAACAAATTAAAATGTAAATAAATGGATTTGGAACTGGTTTAAAGCAATTTATTTTGAATACATTCAAGAGAGATCTCCCAGCAGGTCGGCAGAGAGCATTGTTATCTTTCTGAATTGAATAATAATTCATCCTGAACTCTGAAGGGGGGTAAAATGGTGAATGTAAAAGAAGCTGGGATCTTATAGTAAACAAGATTATTCTCCATGCTGGTTGCCCATAATAGCGTATCCTGTTGTGGCCACAATTTAAATGATTATGATTGAATGTATAAGAGCTACAGGAAGAAAACAAAAGATTCTTGTTTATCATTGTATCATCGGCTGCAATGTTAGGCCATAGTAATGTTCTCGTTACTAAGGGTATCAAGATTGCTTTTATATAATAGGAGATGGACTAGAGAGAGATCCTGAGCTTTTTGTTAGTTGCTGATTCCACCCAGATGTTCAGGCTTTCTGTACAATTACACAAACTGACATTTATACTGTACCAACAGAAGACCGCGTCATTTCGAAGAAGCTAGGAGAATGACAGATTCATTTGAAGTTATCCTAACAGTAAGTATTTTAAAAATACCAGCAATATTAATGTTGTTTGATTATGTTGTTGCTTAGTTAAGAATAATCTTTCCATGCTAATAGCTGGTATCGTGATAACTCAATGCATTAGATGGCAGTATAGTCCACATATTGTCCATTTTGAAACCCTTGGAGGTGACTTAAGGGTTTACAATAGTGCTCCTTGTTCTTTCTTACAGATTACTCTTATAAGTTTACATTATTATACATGTAAATTATATTTCAATTTTATCATTTTTCCTGACACCATGAATTGGAATAACATGGACGAATATTTCCTTAGATACAAATGAATAAATAACACGTATTTTTTCCAAAATGTTGATCATGCTTGAGCAATTTAATAGAATTCATCAAGTCAATGTGGAGGAAGGAACAGCACAGAATCAATGTGCTTGTTTGAAAACCCCAAGAGTTTCAACAAAATTGAGGCAGAGGGCATTAAAGGTAATGTGAAAACATTGTTATAAGTTCAGCTGAATGGCAGAGAATAGAAATGAGGAGAAGTGTGGTGATTTTCTCACTGAGACTATGTAAAATATTCCATTCTATCTTGAACTTCACACAAATAAATAATTTGAATTTGGAATGATTAAAGAGGAATGTTCCTGGGATATAGCAGACTGAGAGGAAGAACGCAAAACAATTTGCAGGACATACGAGAAAATTTGGTCAAGGTAGATAAAATCAATTCACCATAATCCAAGAAGTTCCACGGGTGGAAGAGATAGTACTTTGGTGTTCAGTTGACAGGTTCCCCAAGAAAGTCCCATAACAAGGTCGCAATCAGTGTCTTTGAGGCCTCTGTGTGTTCAGATAGTGTGAGCCCACTGACAGGAGATTTAAATAGATCCACTTTATCCAGAATTGTATATTATTGAGACATATGATAAAGAAATAATTACTTCACTACACCTTGGGGAAGTTTTTGAAATCCTAAGTAATGTGAAAGAGGAGTATGGAGGGTGAATGTAGACTGAAGGAGGAGAATAACAAAACCTTTAAAAATTAACTAGAAGACCATAAGACCATTATGGTTGTATTAATTGTATTAGGCCATTTAGCCCATCAAGTTTCTCCACCATTTAATCAAGGCTGATTTATTTTCAATAACAGCCCCATTCTCCTGCATTCTCCCCATAACCTTTGATTCCCCCTTACTAATCAAAAACCTATCAACCTCTACTTTAAATATTCCTAATGACTTGGCTTCCATTGCTGTCTGTGGCAATGAGTTCCACAGATTCACTTTCGCTGGCTAAAGAAATTCTTCCTCATCTCTGGTCTAAAGTGAAGTCCTTGTTCTCTGAGGCTCAGGTTTAAGACTCTCCCTCTATTAGAACCATCCTCACCACATCCACTCTATCCATGCCTTTCAATATTTGGTAGGTTTCAATGAGAACCCCTTCCCCAGTTTTCTAAACTCCAGTGAGTACAGATTAAGAACCATCAAATGCTCCTCAAATATTAATCCTTTCATTCCTGGGATCATGCTTGTAAACCTTCTCTGAACCCTCTCCAGTTCCAGCACATCCTTTCTTAGATATAGGGCCTAAATCTGCTCAAGTGTGATCTGACCAATGTTTTGACATTTTCACTTAGCTGAAGGATATTTCTCCAGGAAAATTAGTCTCTGAAAAGGTACATTACTTATTGTAAACTAAGAGAAAACATGGACTTACAAGATCATTGTCGAGACAGCTTTAAGACAAGCAGGAAGTTCTTACTGTTAACTATAAAGTACCAGCTCAATGATTTTATAATCCCAGGTCAAATGAGCAGCTAAACAAGGACGTAGAAATAAGTTCCTTTTTGTGTCCTTCTGACTGTTAATAAAGGTTAGTCTGTGAAACATTATGTATCTTTTGCTCTCCAATGATTGCTGAATGGAACCACAAATGTCCTTAATCCTGGTAGGCAAGGGCAGAATTTGATTCTGGAAAAGATACAGAAAAATAACAACATGGATTCCCTAGTTCGAGACAAGGTTGTTTGTAAGACTGTAGGCTAATGGAGCATTTCATAGAAATTACTATAATTTTGAAAGAGTTTGAGCAATTAGGTCAAGAGTACCTTTACAGCTCAACGATGGAAAACAAAGGAGATAAATTCTACAGAATTTACATAGAAACATAGAAAATAGGTGCAGGAGTAGGCCATTCGACCCTTCGAGCCTGCACCGCCATTCAGTATGATCATGGCTGATCATCCAACTCAGAACCCTCAATTACTTCTAACAGGTTCAAAGAAAATGTATGGAGAGTTTTTTTTATGCTGAGGGTTAATATGAAATGGATTAATTACGGAAAGCAGATGAATGAAGCTAATTTTATAAGGATGCTTAGGAGCAAACAATCAATTTTAAGCAGTTGTGGTGATCTCAACATTACCATGCCTCTGGTGGCAACACCTGAATTGCTATATTTCTTGAGAGTTGAATGTGCCCCCCTGAATAGTCTTGGTCCATGTTCACATGACAAACCCATTAAAGTCCATGCTTTGAGTGTTTTCAGCCATGTAAAAGATGCTCAGTACTTAACTAAATCAGGAAATGTAAGACAATTTTTTTTCAAATATTGGCCTTTTCCCCTTTTTTATTAGTTTTTCTTCATGAGAAGGATTTGTTGGGGTCGTGACATCGATTCTAATGTGGCACCTCTATGCATGCCCAACTGAAATGGGCTAATTTAGCTTGAAATTCAGAACATTAGAACATAAGAAACAGGAGCCACAGGCCTGCTCTGTCATTCAGTATGATTATTTCTATAGGATTTCAATGTTCCATGCTGCTTCCATATAGGCCTCATTTCCCTAATGGGTCAAATAAGTTATCTATTTCCTCTTTAAATATCTCGATGATATCACCTCCACAACCATCTCGAGTAAAGTATTCCAGTGATCCACTAACCCCTACAAGAAGACGCACCTAATGAACGTCTTCTATTTGTAACCATAGGATTCTAATGGAATGATCTCAATATCTACCCTGTCATGATTCCTAAGGATTTTATATGCTTCAGTAAAATCTTCTTAGTTTCTTCTGAACCCCAAAGAGTACAGATCTACTTTTTATCTGGTCATGATCATCTGGCCGGATGCTTTCTGTGGGTTCACCCTCCTGAAAGATGCTCTCACATCAGCTTCAGGGACTGAAATCACAGGGTCATTGTGGACTGTGGGAGTTTGTGATGTTTCCTACTTGTTTTGACAGTCAAAGCGAACATTGAAGGCACTGTGCTCGTCTGAAAGCGAAGCCCTGTTGTCACCTATGCCACTTGATTTCACTTTATAGGAGGTGATAACATTCAAGCCCTGCCACAGCTGTCAAGCATCCTTTGTTGTTTTAAGTTTAGTCCGGAATTGCCACTTCTCCTGTGAGAAAGCTTTCCGGGGATCGTAATAGGACCTCTTGCATCTACTTGGTTGCCAGATCTGAATACCACTGATTTGCCCTCAGCAGATTGTAGATCTCATAGTTCATCCAGGACTTCTGGTTGGGGACAACTCTGAATGATTTTGTGGGGACACTCTCGTCTACAACTATTTTTTATAAAATCCATGATAATGTCCATGAACACAGCCCAAACCATCAACTTGAAGCAATCCCGTAGCCATTCCTCTGCCTCCGGTGACCTCCTCTTTGTTGTGTAGGAGAACTCTCTTATTAAGTAGAATGGTCAGCACTTAATCACTAGATGTTCCAGGTCAGGGGACCAAGAGTATGACTAAACTGCCACATGGGAGCACCACAGAGAGTTTATCATGAAGCACAACCCCCCCCCCACCCCAACCTTCTGCCTTTTCCAAATCAGCAGTTCAGTCCATCCTGTGTATTGAGAATTGTTTGGGTCTGATTGCTGAATTGTCATGTTCACAGTGAGCCATCAGGAATTAGGACCTTCCTTCTTTAAATAGCAAATCACCTGCAGAAAACTGGGGAGTTAGTTTAAGACAATATAAGACAGACTTCAGACTATGATATTCCACCACATCTTATTTCCTTCAATAACATAATTTGAAGTACAATAGTTTTTAATACAATTACTGCTTTCAATTCCATAATTCCAAGCAAACTCATCTCCAAATTACTAGACCTGGGTCTGGGTCTCAACACCTACCGTCGCAACAGGATTCTTGACCAGTGGACTGCAATCAGTAAAAATAGATTCAAAGCACATAGATTATCAAAGAATGATTAAACTATACACCTTGAGATTTGTCTCCTTATAGGCAGCCACAGTAGGCCCAGGCCTCGGTCCCAGTTCATCACACCAGTGGGGCAAAAACACACAGCAGCTGGATCAATTTCCAGCCTCAGTGCCGTGGAGAAAGAATAAATACTCTTAAGAGAGGGAGCAAAATCTGCTAAACCTTTGCTACCTGTCTCAACACTTGGGCTTCCAGTCCATCTGGACTGGTTTAAATTGTCCAAGCACTGGGTAGTGCCTAGCTCCAGGGCCCAGACCCCGGTGCCACAATAAACTTGGGCTGCCCAGCCCAAAGCCATTCTTGATCTCGCCAAATTGAGCGATACCACCAACTCCATCTGTGAACCGGGCAGCTTGAACATGTTGGGCCTCACAATGCCCCAGCATGGGTCATCCCCTGAACCAGTTTCGCCTTTGCCTGCCTCCCCACTGTCTTCGGCAATAGTTCACCACAATTTGCTTCAGAAAAGATGTTTTTAGTCAAATCTCTTGCTTGCCAAACTGCCATATCTTTGGTAGTGCCATCTTAAATCGTATAGGCAGACACAATTGGCCTCAACTGCATGGGCCTATTTCTGTGGTGTAACAGGGGTCGTGAACCTAAAGCACACCTGCCCAAGATGGCACATGCAAAAACTTTTGTTGTCATGCAGTTTGTAGTGCCACCTTTCAATTCCTTAAACCCCACCTATAATAAAAATGATTCATAGCGATTATCTTTACTGCTAAATGAAGCGGCAAATGACTTTTCTATAACCAGAGAGCACTGAGATGTTTTCAAAGGAAACATATTCGACTGGCTTGATGCCAGTGACACAGATTGCAAGAGCACATGATATTAGAACATACCTTTTGAAATCCTCCAGTCTTGATGTACACATCAACACATACAAAATGCTGCAGGAGGTCAGGCAATATCTATGAAATGAATACACAGTTGATGTTTCAGGTCTAGACCATTCTTCAGGACTGGAAAGGAAGGGGGCAGACAGTAGAATAGAAAGGTAGGGAAAGGGGATGGAGGACAGCTGGATGGTGATAGGTGAAGCCAGGTGGTTGGGAAAGGTAAAGGGCTGGAGAGGAAGAAGAGAGTGAACCATTGGTAAAAGGAAAGGAAGAGATGACCCATGGGAGATGATAGGCAGGTGAGAAGTAGTAAGAGCCCGTGGAGGGGATTAGAAGGGGAGAGAGAGTGAAAAAAATTGTCAAAAGGAGAAATTGATATTTATATTATCAGGTTGGAGGCTACCCTGACAGAATATGAGATGCATAAACAAGAAACGTAAGTACTACACATTGTGCATTACTTGGACAGTAAAAAGTTACAAGAACAATAAACATTTAGAAATGATATAATTTTTCAATTGTCTTTTTAAAAATTGATATTAATAATTTTCAACTAGGTTTTCAAGAATGCTTCATTTATTTCAGTCTGTCTCTGTTATACCTTTATTAATAGTAAAACAATGAATACACAGAAATAAGGGACTCATCCTTTTTTATTAAAGTCCATTATTATTGTTACTAATTCATTAATCAATGATAATCTCTGTTCAAAATTGTTTGGAAGATTATCGCCAATTTGGGCACATGCTTTCAAAGTGGTTCACCGCCCCTGCTCTGTGAAATTGGTATCCTACAATGCTACATCCTCGGCCCTCTACTTAGCTTTCCATACATTCTCGATTGCATGGGCAGATTCTGCCCTAACACCATCTATGAACTTGCAGATGACAACACAGTAGTGAGCCCAGTCTCAAATAATGATGTGTTGGAGAACAGGAAGGAGATAGGGAACTCAAGTAGCGGCTGTCATGACAACAACCAAAACTAAAGGGATGATCATTGACTTCAGGAGGAGTGGCAATTCACATGCTGGTTACATCAACAGTGCTGAGGTTGGGAGGGTTGAGAGTTTCAATCTTCTGGGAGTAAAATCACTCTGGTCTAACCATAAGGATGCCAAGGCCAAGAAAGCACAGTAGTGCCTCGACTTCCTTAGGAGGCTAAATAGGTTTGGCATGTAAATTGATGAACTGGTTTATTATTGTCATATGTACCAATAATATAAGGTATTCTTGTAGTTCTTAGGGGCCAGGTGTAGGAAAATATAGTATCGATAGTTGTTAATAGGTTATCGGTCACAAGGAAAAATTAATTCAAGTTTAATGATTGGCAATAATAGCACCACTTCAAAATCTTGCTGTTTTTTGTTCTCTGAGACTTACAGGAGTGGGGTACAGTGGGGATCACGATCCAGTCACTGGCATATTACGAGCAAGTGACTGGTATTACTAGAGTAGCCTAGATTGAACCAACAAAGTGATTTAATGCTATTTCATATGAGCTTCAAGCCTAAGGCTTAGCTTCAGGCTGTCAAAGCTTGCAGCAGGATCTGGACCAGCTGGAAAAATGGGCTGAAAAATGACAGATGATGGAATTTAATGAGGTTTTGCACTTTGGGAGGACAAACCAGGGTAGGACTTGCACAGTGAGGGGCTACGGCTCTGAGGAGTGCAGTAGAAGTGAGGGATCTGGGAATACAGATCCATAACTTCTTGAAAGTGGCATCACAGCTTAGATAGGGTTGTAAAGAGAGATTTTGGCACAATGACTTTCATAAATCTAAGTGCTCGGTACAGGAGTTGGGATATTGTTTTATAATTGTACATGTTGTTGATGAGGCCTAATTTGCAGTATTGTGTGCAGTTCTGGTCACCCACCTAAAGGAGTGACCTTTATCTATAAGATATAAGGAGTATCAATAAGATTGAAAGAGTGCACAGAAAATTTATAAGGATGTTGCCAGGACTTGAGGACCTGAATATAGGGAAAGGTTGAATAGGTTAGGACTCTGTTTCCTAGAGTATGAGAGAATGAGGGAAGATTTGATAGAGGTGTGCAAAATTATGTTAGGTAAAGATAGAGAAAATGTGAACAGGCTTTTTTCACTGAGGTTGTGTGAGTCTAGAACTAGAGGTCATGGCTTAAGGATGAAAGGTAAATTATTCAAGTGGAACATGAGGTGGGATCTTCTTTCAGGCTGTGTTGAGAGTGTGGAGGAAGCTGCCAGTGGAATTGGTGGACATGTATTTGATTTCAACATTTAAGAGAAATTTGGATAGATCCATGGAAGGGGAGGGGTGTGGAGCTATGATCTGGGTGTAGGTCAATGAGACAAGGCAGATTATTAGCTCAGCAAAGCTAGATGGGCTGAAGGGTCTGTTTCTGTGCTGTAGTGTTTGATGACTCTATTACTATAATAGAATGTGAAAGAGAATTTTGATGGTCTATTGCAAGCACATTGGCATGGCAGTTTATGTATCTTAATTCTGCTGTCTCACAAAGGATCTTATTGGCACTTAAATGTAAAGGGACAATGGTGGTTGTCCATTGTGTCTGACAATGACCGGAAACCTGTGCAGGAGAGTTTTTAAAGTGGAAAAGTCATTGCACCGGGGCAGCCCTACTCTCTCAACCTCAGAAGTCTGAGGCCAGTGGTATAAACAAGCTTCACCAACTGTGGTTTTCCTTGGTTGCAGTGGGTGACCATGATGTCTACTGTCCACAGACCATTGCAGAAGTGCCTTCCTGGCTATTGGATCTCACTGTAGATCTCACCTACCTGGACTGCCGGAGCTGACTTCGCATCCTAGGACAGGCACAAAGCTGCCAGCTACCCTCATCTGGTTTAGCCTGCCTGTCGAAGTGGTGTACCGGGGTGCAGCTATTGTCACATACAAACAGCTACTTGTGAGAGCTAAGTGTCCATTGGGGACCAAAGGTGATTGAGCAGCCCCAAAATGGACATAACAAGCCCCTTCACCAGAGGAGCTACCCCTCCCTGGACACCACATACACCACAAAGGGCCAACACACCCAGGTAATAGTTAACCTGCTTTTAAAATCTTGTATGATCTTCATATTCCCAAATCATGTACTTGCCCTGTGACACATAAAATACAGAAAGCAACAAGCATTCAGCAGGTTCCTAGAAGGTACTTAAAGCAGGGAGGAAAATTGAAGGCCTTCTCCTGTGAAGGCAAAATATAACCAATGCTGTCAAAAATGCAATGCTGTCTGCCATCCAGCAAGGTAGCATCAAGGACCAAATCATCTCTTACTTACAGTGCCTCACATCTGGTTAGTTTTCCTACAATGTTTGGACCCCCACCCATGATTGCTTTTACTCATTTTATTGCCAATTCCAATAAACCCTGCAGTACTTATGCTGAAATTGGCTGGCACACTTAAGAGAATAGTAATATTCCAGTTTTTCATAAATACCATTTCTATTCTACATTCATGCATGCCTCACTAAATAGTTGCTACTGGTGAGGTGAAGGGAAACTGATTTAATACATTTTGTATATACTTTAACAATGATCCATGTAAAGTTTAATTTTCAGGCAACATTAATACTTTATGCACTGTTGAAAACTGCTTCACTTCTGTACTTTCGGAGGTAGTCCTTCCTGTTCTCTCACCTTCACCCAGTCAAAAAGAGGGCGCATCATCTTCCAAGAGAAGTACTATGTATGTCCCCTTTCAGTTAGTCCTGACGAAGGGTCTCAGCCCGAAACGTTGACAGTGCTTCTCCCTATAGATGCTGCCTGGCCTGCTGCGTTCCACCAGCATTTTGTGTGTGTTACTGTATATGTTCCTTTGGTTTTAGAGAAAGCAAACGAAGGTGAGGCATTACAGGAGTTGTTCAATGTACAGCCAGAACAAAATGTTTCAACCTCTAATTGACCTGTGCTTGCAGAGACTGCACTTCGTAAAGAAAGTCAGTGATGAGTTATATCAATACAAAGAAACCATAGTCTACCCCCAGCATTGGGCAATGACCATGAATTCTCCATTTGTCCTAGGGGACCATTAGTAACATAATCAATCAGCCATGCACAGAGACAAAAGGAAAGTTGCAATTGCTTATTCAGTCATGCACGTCACTTGTACTCTCATGAGCCACCAGTGGAATGGCAGATTGATGGCTCAGCTAAACATAGCAGCATGCCTTCTGGAAATCCAGATACATAACATCCACTGATTCTCCTTTAACCATTATATGCCACATCCACAAAACACACTAGCAAATTAGTTGAATATAATTTCCATAATCAATGGACTCACTTTCAAGGACTCTACAACTCATTTTTTCAATATTATTTATTACTTTTTTATTCATTATTAGTATTTGTTTTTTTTTCAGTATTTGCACACTTTGTCTTCTTTTGTGCAATGGCTGTTTATCCATCTTTGTGTGTAGTTTTTCAGTGATTCTATTGTGTTTCTTTATATCTACTGTGAATATCCACAGGAAAATGAATTTCAGGGTAACATATGGTGGCATAAACAGACTTTGGTAATGAATTTACTCTGAACTTATTCAGCTTAGTTGTCTTGTGATTTTCTCTAGGTGGCTGTGATCATCTGAAGCTTTTTAATGTTGTCCCCTAGATGGGTTTGTGCACTGCCTATTGTACAAATGAATCCTCATCGTTGAGGCCCATTGTTGATATGAATAACATCCCATTAAGAAATGTAGAGAAATAGGGGCTAAAGTCGGTCAATTGGCCCTTTCAGCTTGTTTTACCATTCAATGTGCTTCATGACTAATATTTCATCTTCAGTAGGTGCATTTAATGCCAGAGAAATATATACAATATACAAATTGAATTTTTTTTCTTCAAATCCACGAAAACAGAGAAGTGCCCCAAAGAATGAATGACAGTTAAAACATTTGAACCCCGAAGCCCCCACCCACTCACAAGCAGCAGCAACGCAACAACCCCTCCACCCCCACCAGGAAGAAAGCATCAGCACCCTCCACTGAGTACTCAAGCGTGCAGCAAAACATTAAAAAATACACAGACTTGCAGTACCCCAAAAACTACTCGTTCACCCAGTAATTCGACATACCACAGACTCTCTCTCTCCCTAATAAGGGAAAAAGAGGTGTCCCCATTTCACAGCGAGAGGGGAGACATAACAAAACAACTCAGTGATTTATGATGCTAACAGTCTGTTGTGATGTTTTTTCCAAGCTCTGCGCCCAGAGTCAGCACTAAAAAGGCGCAACTCTCTGGGCACACACCCCCCAGCAGCTAACCCACTGCTCCCGAAGTTCCATGTTCTCCTGTGACGCTTCAGTCAGGGGCACCAGCCTAGAATCAACACGTCCCCAGAGCCACGAAATCCCAGAACCCTGAAGGCATGTTCGTCTTCCAGGCCATGTCTTTGGGATATAGAAAAGTGGCTGTTCGTGAGGCACTGAGAGTGGGTCCCATTCGCACAAAGAACCAAAGTCACAGTGTAAATCCAGGTCAGGATCTTCAAAAGAGCCCGTCCCCCAACCTGAAAAGGGGAAAAAAGAGATATCGAAGATAGAAGTAAAGCGGTTCCCAAAGATGCAAGCAATGGAGTCGCCATTTAGCTCCATCTTAACTTTGCCCTGCCACAAAAATTTCATGACATACATTAGATAAACCTGATTCTGATTTTCATGATCACCATTCTTTCCACATACTATTGATGTCTTGTACCCACAAATCAATTTTCTTAAATATATTCAGTGGGTTTGCCTCCACAGGCATCTGTTGTGGAGAATTTCAATGAGTTCACTATTTTCAGAGTGAGAAAATCTCACCTGATGTCAATTCTGAATTTCTAGTCCTCTATCCTGAAACTGTGATAACTGATTCCAATCTCTGTACCAGGAGAATGCCCATCTTGCATCCAGTCTAACAAGTCCTCTCAGAATTTCCCACCAATCAATAAGGTTGTCTCTCATTCTTCTGAGGCCTGGTGAATATTGGACAAGTTACCCCACTTTCTCCTCATTGCAAAATTATACCATCTTTGGATGGACATTTAATGACAGATTAATGTCTTGATAGGTCTATTTTCTCTGGTAATATACTTGATGGCCACTTTTTAAGGTATACCTGTACACTTACTCATTTGTGCAAATATCTTATTGGCCAGCTATGTGGTAGCAACTCAATGCATCAAAACAGGCAGACATGGTCAAGAGGTTCAGTTGTTGCTCAGACCAAACATCAGAATGAGGAAGAGATGTGATCTAAGTGACTTTGACTGTTGAATGATTGTTGGTGCTCAATGTGGTGGTTTGAGTATCTCAGAAACTGCTGATCTCCTGGGATTTTCATCCACAACAGCCTCTGGAGTTTACAGAGAATGGTGCAAAAAATAGAAATCATTCAGTGAGTAGCAGTTTTGTGGTGAAAATACCTTGTTAATGATAAAGGTCAGTGGAGAATGGTTAGATTGGTTCAAGCTGACAAGAGGGTGACAGAAACTAAAAGAACCATGAAATACAACAGAGGAGTGCAGAAGACCACAACATGTTGAATCTTAAAATAGATTCTATGGCAGCAGAAGATCATAGACGTATACTCAGTGGCAACTTTATTTGATAAAGGAGGTACCTAATAACGTGGCCACCAACCCTTTAGGAGAAGCATGAGAAGGGAACTTACAGAAACCTAAAACATTTCAATGGGTCTAGACAGGGAGGATGTTCTGGATGGCCGAAGAGTGCAGGACCAGAAGCCACAGCTTCAGAATCTGAGTATAGGTGAAAAGTCTCCACATAGAGGGTAAGTCTGTGGAATTCACTACCATAGAAGGCAGTAGAAATGATGTCATTCAGTATATTCAAAAAGGCATCATGATCACAAACACGAGAAAATATGCGGCTGCTGGTAATTCAAGTAACACACACAAGATGCTGGAAGAGCTCTGCAGGCCAGACAGCATCTACAGAAAAGAGTAAACGATCGATGTTTCGGGCCGAGACCCTTCATCAGGACTGGGTGATGAAGTGGTCTCAACCCAAAATGTCAACTGTTTGCTGTTTTCCACTGACACTGCCTGGCCTGCCGAGTTCCTCCAGCATTTTATGTGAGGCATCATGACCAGTATTGATGAACTGGGTTGCAGGCTCCATTTCTGTGCTGTGCTCCACGATAAGCAGTAAGGTGTATTACTTAATGGCAAAGTCAAAATTGTGTTATGCGTGGGTGCAATGAAAAACTTACAGCATCACAGGCACATAGCTCTGTATAAGCACCAAGCACAGGAAAAAACTTAGATTAAATATAATTTTTGCAAGAAATAAAACACAATTAGAACAAAAAAAAATGAAGTCCATTTTAGTGCAAAGTGATCATGGCAGTCAGAAGTTCAGAGGTATTGCCAGTTGGTTCAAGAACCAAATAGTTGAAAGGAAATGTTGAATGGTAGAGGACGAAACACCCTTGGGGCCTGCTCCATCATTCAACATTTCCTTTCAATCATTTGTTTTTTGAACCAACTGGCAATACCCCACAGCTTAGTAACACTATGACTACCCTGATCACTGCTCTTCTCTTCTGTACTTCTGTGTTTTCCCTGGGCTGCCTCAGGTACTTGGGTCTGTGGTCTCCATATAACTGCTCCCAGATTCTCTTCCTGACAACTTTTGTCTTCCACCTCCATCTAGTCTCCAGTGAGGTACGCATTTGCCTGCCAAGACCCAGATATTAGAATCGCCTGTTTTTGTAGGTAGGTGGTTTGGAGAAGAGGGTTGTAGTTCATCAAAAGGTGAAAAAGAAAATGATAATTACTGTGGTAAAACACTAAGTGATTTGACTGTGCTAAAAACACTATAAGAAGTTTTCATGTCATCTAACACACACAAAATGCTGGAGGAAGTCTGCAAGTCAGGCAGCATCTATGGAAATGAATAAACAGTATACATACAAAATACTGGAGGAATGGTGTGTTTCTCTGGATTTCCAGCATCTTCAGAAACCCTTGTGTTTACAAAAGGAATAAAGAGTTGTTGTTTCAGGCCGAGACCTTTCATCAGGTCTGAGTTTTGGACCTTGGCCTGAAACATCGACTCTTTATTCCTTTCCATGGATGCTCCCTGATCTGCTGAGTTCCTCCCATATTTCATGTGTGTCACTCTGGATTTCCAGCATTTGCAGAGTATCTTGTGTTCATGTTGTTAAAGCTTTCTTGTTTCCTCAGGAAAAAAATGTTCTTTCACATGCAAGCTAAATAATAAATTAGTAAAATTAAAGTTTACTTTTTAATAATTATGTCTGCCTCCTCCGTAACTCAACCACAACCTCTTAAATTTATCAAACAATTTAGCTACAGTCTCCTTGTATGTTAATCACTCTAATTTCTGTTTTATCTGAAAATAGGTTTCTTATGGGATCCCAGTCAAAAAGCAGCAGAACACTTCTGAACAAATCTTACCCTAACACAAGAGCCAACGAGCTGTTAATCTTTGTGACTACCCAATGGGGCTATGTTCTGGGAAATCTTCCAGTCATGTTGCTTCAGGCCTGGACAAAGATAATACAAAGGCAGAGGATGTAGAAAGTACAGGGGATTTGCAAAGCATTGTTGAAGAAAACCTTTTAACAGTGAGTGCTAGAAGGCTGTCTAGCACTAGTCCCACAACAGAAATGAGTATCATCAAACTTAATGCTGAACTCTATCCAGCAGCATCTGAAGAGAAGGTTGTGCAACCTGTCTCCTATGTTAATGAAAATGATGGCATGGAGGTAATAGATATTGATTGAATTATGTTATGGAGAGAAGGCAGGAGAATGGGGTTAAGAGGGATAATGGAATAGTGGAGCAGACCAGAATGGCTTAACTCTTCCTCCTATGTCCTACGGTCTTCTGTGCATATATGGAAATGTGTAAACTTTTGTATGTATTTAAAATGGAGTTCAAGATGTTTTTGTTGTATTTTTCAATCAAAATAAACTTGAATGCTGTAATATCTGTAAAAGACCCTGGTTTAACTCTCAGAAGTACATTATTTGCCTCACTGAAGATGCTAACCCAAAGCTCTTTTCCCACTTAGGTGAATATAAAAATCCCTTATTTTTAAATTTGTTGTAAGACCTTTCTGTCTTTGTCTTCCTTCTATGTGTCAACTGTTGGCGTTACCAAGCTTGAAATACTTCAGACTCCACTTGTAGCAAGTTCAGACGAAGGGTCTTGACCTGAAGCTTTGACTGTTCATTTCCCTCTGCAGATTCTATCTGTATTCATCCAGCATTTTGTCATTTGCTCCAGATCCTAGTGTCTGCAGACTCCTGTGATTCCAGATTCCATTTGTACATTAATGTAATCCATTCTGTTGTTGTGTTTACACTATGAATCTCTACCCTATGTTTTATCAATCACACCTCTGGTCTGACATCCAGCTGCATTCTTATTCAAAAACATTACGAATGCCGAAGCTATTACTCTTGTTTTTATTATCCCTATGCAAAGGCATACAACCTAATTCATCTTGGGTGAAGGCACTCATGTAGAGAAAAATAAGAGAGAAAGTCTTACATTTATTTATAATTTTTCATTCATTTCAGAATGCCTGCAGTACTTTGTAGTCATCAAAGTAGAGTCACTGTTGCACACTGCGAATTCCTATACACAGGGCCGTGATTAAAAAAAGTTAGTTTACTTAGGAATATTGACTGAGTTTAAAGATCTACTAATTTTATTATCAAAGGATGTACACGTTACCATAAACTACCTTGAGATCCATTTACAAGAAAAAGAAGTAGAATAATAGAATTTTACAAAATGCTATACATAATTGGACAAAAAATCAATGAGCAAAAGAAGACAAACTGTGCAATAAACTAATGCTGAGAACATGAGTTGTAAAGGGTTCTTGAAAGTGACTCTGTAGGTTGTGGAATCAGTTTCGAGTTGAGGTGAGTGAAGTTACCTATGTTGGTTCAGTAGCCTGATGGTTGTAGGGAACCAGGTGTTCTGGGAGGTAAAGCTAATGTACTGCTTGCCTGATGATAGTAGCAAGTAGACGGCGTAGCCTGGATGGCGGGGTCTTTGATGACGGATGCTGCTTTCTTGTGACAGCATTGCATGTAGAAGTACTCAATGGTGGGACAAATGGTGTCCAGGACTCAGGTTACCTGAAAGCAGAATGCAAGAGAAGAAGAAGAAAGCCCCTAACTCTGAGTGGAGTCATTGGGACGCCGTTGTGATGGCGTTTTTTAGCAGGCTTTCTTGCTTTAAGGGCTTTAAGGAGGCCAAGTTGCTAGCTCGACGCTTAACCCCGCACAGATGGAAAGCGTGCAAGGTATCTGGCTGGATTCGAACTCTGGAGCCTTCGTTCCGAAGTCCGGTGCTGATGCCACTACGCCACCAGCTGGCACCAGAATGTGAGAGAGGAAAGATTTAAAGGGGAGCTAAGGGAAGTTTTTCACACAGAAAGAAACATAGAAAACCTACAGCACAATACAGGCCCTTTGGTCCACAAAGTTGTGCCAAACATGTCCCTGCTTTAGAAATTACTAGGCTTACCTGTAGCCCTTTATTTTATTCTAAAATACCTTATCGTATTCGCCTCCACCATCGTTGCCGGCAGCCCATTCCATGCACTCACCACTCTCTGAGTAAAAAACTTACCCGACATCTCCTCTGTACCTACTCCCTAGCACTTTAAACCTGTGTCCTCTTATGACAACCATTTCAGCCCCGCGAAAAAGCCTCTGACTATCCACATGATTGATGCCTCTCATCATCTTATACACGTCTATCGGGTCACCTGTCATCCTCCGTCGCTCCAAGGAGAAAAGGCTGAGTTCACTCAACCTATTCTCATAAGGCGTGCTCCCCAATCCAGTCAACATCCTTGTAAATCTCCTCTGCATCCTTTCTATGGCTTCCACATCCTTTCTGTAGTGAGGCGATCAGAACTGAGCACAGTACTCCACAGGATGGTAGGTGTGTGGAATAGACTGTCAGAGACAGAGAGTAAAACAGCAAGGAAACTGGTCCTTTTGTCCTAATCACCCATGTTATTCAAGTCACCCATCTAAGCTAGTTCTACAAACCTCATTTCCAGAAAAATTGGGATATTTTTCAAAATGCAATAAAAACAAAAACCTGTGATATGTTAATTCACATGAACCTTTATTTAACTGACAAAAGTACAAAGAAAAGATTTTCAATAGTTTTACAGACCAACTTAATTGTATTTTGTAAATATACACAAATTTAGAATTTGATGGCTGTAACACACTCAACAAAAGTTGGGACAGAGGCATGTTTACCATTGTGTTACATCACCTTTCCTTTTAATAACACTTTTTAATCGCTTTGGAACTGAGGACACTAATTGTAGCAGATTTGCAATTGGAAATTTTGTCCATTCTTGCTTGATTTAAAACTTCAGCTGCTCAACAGTCCGTGGTCTCCGTTGTCTGATTCTCCTCTTGATGATGCACCATACATTTTTAATAGGAGATAGATCTGGACTGGCAGCAGGCCAGTCAAGCACATGCACTCTGTGTCTACAAAGCCACGCTGCTGTAGCCTGTGCAGAATGTGGTCTGGCATTGTCCTGCTGAAATATGCATGGATGTCCCGGGAAGAGACGTCGCCTTGATGGCAACATATGTCTCTCTAAAATCCTAATACACACATCAGAGTCAATAGTACCTTCACATACATGCAACTCACCCATGCCGTGGGCACTGATGCACCCCCATACCATCACAGATGCTGGCTTTTGCACCTTTCGCTGACAACAATCAGGATGGTCGTTTTCATCTTTGGCACAGAGAACTCGACGCCTGTTTTTTCTGAAAAATAGCTGAAATGTGGACTCATCTGACCACAGCACACGGTTCCACAGTCTTTCGGTCCATCTGAGATGAGCTTGGGCCCAGAGAACTCGCCGGCGTTTCTGCACAGAGTTGATGTATGGCTTCCTCCTTGCATAATACAGTTTCAAGTTGCATTTCTGGATGCAGCGACGGACTGTGTTAAGTGACAATGGTTTTCCGATGTACTCCCGAGCCCAGGTGGCTATAATTGTCACAGTAGCATGATGGTTTCTTAGGCAGTGCCACCTAAGGGCTTGAAGATCACGCACGTTCAACAGTGGTTTCCGACCTTGCCCTTTATGCACTGAGATGTCTTTGAATTCTCTGAATCTTTTCACAATATTATGTACTGTAGATGCTGAAAGACCTAAATTCTCTGCAATCTTGCATTGGGAAACATTCCTTTTGAACTGACTAACAATTCTGTCACAAATTTTGGCACAAAGGGGTGAGCCATGACCCATCCTTGCTTGCAAAGACTGAGCCTTTGGTGGACGCTACTTTTATACCCAGTCATGATACCTCACCTGCTACCAATTAGCCTGCTTAATGTGGAGTCTTCCAAACCGGTGTTACTTGAATATTCTGTGCACTTTTCAATCTTATTTTAACTCTGTCCCAACTTCTGTTGAGTGTGTTACAGCCATCAAATTCTAAATTTGTGTATATTTACAAAATACAATTAAGTTGGTCAGTAAATCTATTGAAAATCTTTTCTTTGTACTTTTGTCAGTTAAATAAGGGTTCACGTGAATTAACATATCACAGATTTTTGTTTTTATTGCATTTTGGAAAATATCCCAACTTTTCTGGAAATGGGGTTTGTATTTGTCCAGAGGAAGGAAATAGTGAGAGTGGTACAATTTCAACATACAGAAGACATTTAGAAAGATACATGGATTGAAAAAATATTAGTGGATAAGGGTCAAATACAGGGAAATGGACCAGCTCAAATAAGCAACATTGTTGGTGTGTGTTTAATATTTCAGTAATATTTGAGGAATATTGCAAAAATATTGTTTGATTAAGCATTCTTTGTTGTTTACATAATTCATTATGGATTATATATAAAAATACATGAATATTATTACACCACCACGCCATAAATGGGTGCCTCATTTAAAAAGCAAAGAACAAAGTAGACAAGTTTATCCTGGTCTCCGTGTTTTTCTTTTGATTAATTTTTGGAGTTACAAACCAATAAGAGTGATGATGAGGAATTTTAAAACAAACCTGAAATGGCTACCTACCTGCTGAAGCACTGCAAGACACTCAAGTTAAAGAAGAATAGTGCAGCAGGTTTTTTTTTCTTCAGAAAGAAGAGAAAAATGTCAAGATTAAAAAAAAAGGCAGAAAATGTATGGAATTCACATGTTCATAAGTAGTGAGTAGAAGGTGATAAAAATAAATTTAAAAATACTGAAATGGCTGGCTATATAGGAAAGATAGACCCATTTGATTGCGTAAGAGATAACTGGAATATGTACACTGAGCAAGTTAAGCAGTATTTTAAAGCAAATGGAATAGCTAATGTGAAACGAGTACCCATTTTGCTGAGTGCTATTGGTGGAAGAGCATACAGTTTGCTTAGAAGTTTAACTGCTCCAACCAAACCAGCCAAACTGAGCTTTACTGATATCATGAAAGTAATACAGGAATACTTAGAACCAAAACCATTGTTGAAGGCAGAACGCTTTAAGTTTCATAAGCGGTATCAAAAATAAGGCACTGTCCATTTCAGCGTACATGGCTGAATTGAAGACATAATCCAAGCAATGGCAGTTCAGGGATGGGCTTAATGGTGCACTGAGAGATTGTTTAGTTTGTGGAATCTTGCAAGAAAGCTTTAAAAAATGTTTGTTAATTGAAGCACAACTCACATTTAAAAGAGCAGTTAAAATTGCTGTATCAATGGAAACAACAGACAGAGATGCAATTGAGTTGCAATCAGTAATGAAAGTGAGCGTGAACAAAATTGCAAAGTCTAAAGTCTAAACAGAAACTTGTCTGGCCAAACAAATTACCATACTGTTGTGGCAGGGCTCACATAGACCAGACCAATGTTAGTTTAAAGGTGAAACTTGCAGAAAATGCAACAAAGTAGGACACATAAAGAGCATGTTGGGGAGACAAAAATAAATAGACTGCACTGGGAAGAGAAAAGGATATAAAGTCAAGTTACATTTTCAAAAAGAGCATTAAGCTGCATGCTGTTAATGGGAAATATGATTATGAAGAGAGTGACACATGACTGGGTTTTGTAATGTGAAAACTAACAGGAGACAAGCAATATGGCTTACACCAGAAGCGATTGGCAAATTAATGAAAATGGAATTGGACACTGGTTCTGCATTTCACTCATTCCACAAAATGAATTTGAATGGCATTTGAAAGATATTGAACTGAAGCCTACAGATTTCCAACTGAGAAGTTATACTGGAGAACCTGCTATGGGAATGACACTCATAACAGTGCAATACAACAACCAACAAGCCACATTGGGTTTGTATGTGGTAAAAGCAGGAAGGCCAGGATTGCAGGGCCATGATTGGCAGAGGCGACTACAACTTGATTGGAAATTCATCCACCAATTGCATGCCGCATTCCCTGCAACAGAATCAACTGAAAGTGAATTAAGAAAGGTACTGGATGATGTCATAACAGTGTTCAAGGATGGCATTGAGAAGTCAAACATATTAAAGGTAAAATAGTGTTAAATGAAAATGCCTCATCCAAGATTTACAAAGTCCATCCAGTTCCTTACACTGTGATGAAGTAGCCATGAGCTAAGTTGCATGGAGGCTGAAGGAATTCTTTCCAAGGTTTAGTGGAACTCATGGGCAATGCCAGTGGTCTCAGTAGCCAAAAAGAATAGGTCTGTAAGGATCTGTGGTAATTTTAAGGTCACCATCAACCCAATAAGGCAATACTGAAGAACTTGTCTAGTGAGTCTTTATGGTTAGAACTGAGGAATAAAGTTTCAAAGTGCATTTATTCTCAAACATGTATAAATTATATAGTCCTAAGATTTGTTTGCTTACAGGTCATCACAAAGCAAGGAACCCGAAAAAAACAATTAAGATAAAATAAGACCAACCCCTAGTGCTAACAGAGAAAGAGAAAAATACACAAAACAAATCATTTAAACAATAGAAGCAAGCAACAAAAACAGCATTGTGAACCAAATTGAATCCATGAATCCATATCCAAATGAGACAGGTATGACCACATTAATGGGGCTAGATTTTAGACCAACCAACAACCTGCAGGAGTTTGAGGAACAAATTTATATAGAGATTGCAGATTGTTGCAAGAAACATGAAGTTGCTATAGTAAGTGATTTCAACTTTCTACATATTGACTGGGACTCCCGTTCTATAAATGAACTAAATGGGATAGAGTTTGTTAAATGTGTTCATGGAAGTTTCCTTAATCAGTACATAGAAGTCCCAATGAGAGAGTGTGCAATACTTGATCTCCTACTAGAGAATGAGTTGGGGTGGGTGAAAGAAGTTTGTTCAGAGGAATACTTTTCATTTAGTGATCACAGTGTCATTAGTTTCAAAATAAATATGGAGGACGATTGGTCTGGCCCACGGGTTGAGATTCTAAATTGGAGAAAGGCCATTTTTGAGGCTTTCAGAAAGGATCTGGTAAGTGTAGACTGGAACAGCTGTTTTCTGGCAAAGTGGGAGGCCTTCAGAAGTGAAATTTTGAGAGTACAGCACCTTTATGTGTCTGTGAGAATAAAAGGTAAAGACAACAAGTGCAGGAAACCTTGGTTTTCAAGAGATATTGAGGCCTTGGTTAAGAAAAAAAGGGTGCATAGCAGATATATGTAGGTAGGAACAAATGAGGTGCTTAAGGATAATAAGAAATGCAAGAGAACACTTAAGAAAGATATCAGGAGGGCTAAAAGACGACATGAGGTTGCCCTAGCAGACAAAGAGAAGGAGAATCCTAAGGGATTCTACTGATATGTTAAGAGCAAAAGGATTGCAGGAACAAAATTGATCCTCTGGAAGAGCAAAATGGTAATTTATGTGTGGAATCGAAAGAGATGGGGGAGACCTTAAATGATTTTTTTGCATCTGTATTTACTTGGGAGATGGATACAGAGTTTATAGAAATGAGGCAAAGTAGCTGCGAGGTCATGGACTCTAGACAGATTACAGAGGAGGAGGTGTTTGCTGGCTTGAGGCAAATTAGGGTGGACAAACCCCCAGGGCCTGAAAAGGTATTCTCTCAGACCCTGTGAAAGTGAAATCTAGAAACTGCTGGGTCCCTAGCAGAGATATTTAAATTATCCTTAGTGACAGGTGAGGTACCAAGGGATTCGAAGGTAGTTAATGTTGTTCCACTGTTTAAGAAAGGCTCTAAAAATAAACTAGGAAATTATAGGCCTGTGAGCCAAACATGAGTATTTGAATAGACAGGAACTGATTAGGGGTAGTCAGCATGGCTTTGAGTGTGGTAGGCCATGTCTAACCAATCTTATAGAGTTTTTCAAGGAAGTTACCAGGAACGTTGATGAAGGAAAGGCAGTGGATGTTGTTTACATGGACTTCAACAAGGCATTTGACAAGGTCCAGCATGAGAGGTTGGTCAGGAAGGTTCAGTCACTTGGCATTCAAGATGAAGTAGTAAATTGGGTTAGACATTAGCTTGGTGGGAGCCAGAGAGTGGTAGTAGATGGTTGCCTCTCTGACTGGAGGACTGCAACTAATAGAATGCTGCAGGGATTGGTGCTGGGTCCATTGTTGTTTGTCATCTATATCAAGATCTGGATGATAATGTGGTTAATTGGATCAGCAAATTTGCAGATGACGCCAAGATTGCAGTGGACAATGAGGAAGACTATCAGAGCTTGCAGCTGGATCTGACCAGCTGGAAAAAAAATGGGCTAAAAAATGGCAGATGGAATTTAATGCAGACAGGTGCAAAGTGTTATACTTCGGTAGGACCAACCAGGATAGGTCTTACACAGTGAATGGTCGGGCACTGAGGAGTGTGGGAGAACAAAGGGATCAGGGAGTACATGTCCATAATTCAGTGAAAGTAGCATCACATGTAGATAGAGTCTTAAAGTAAGCTTTTGGCATATTGACCTTCATAAATCAAAGTATTCAGCACAGGAGATGGGATGCTATGTTGAAGCTGTATAAGACATTGGTGAGGCCTAACTTGGAGTATTGTGTGCAGTTTTGGCCACATACCTACAGGAATGATGTAAGTAAGGTAAATAAAGATGACAGATTACAGAACAAATTAGTAAATGCTTTTGTGGACAGGGGCAGCTGGTGATTTCCTGGATTTGGGGACTGCCCATCGGTTCAACATACTGCTGTAGGAGTTGAGCTAGTCCATGCCCGCAACTGTCCTGAATGACCATCTGCTCTGTCCTGTGCGGAGGCGTGCCTTAGTCTGATTGTTGAAAGTCGCTTTGTTATGATTGGTTAGTTTCGGAACTGCAGCTGCTTTTCCCATTGGGTAGCTACCTGGTGTCCAGTTCCAAATATCTTGAGTGTATAGAGAGTTGTGTGGGAGGTTCTGTCTCTCTTCCTTTGTTTAAGGCAAGCAATGCACTTGGCCATTGAGAAGGTATGCTGTGTGTGTGTTGCTAAGTATGTTTGTTGAATGTACATATGCCTGTTGAATATTCAGCTTTGTAGCATCTGTAACTTGGGGAACATGAACGTTTGGTTGAATTTTTACTGTTTGTAAATAAATAATTAATATGTTTTTTTGCAGCCAGTGTTTTCTGTCTCACTTGCTGGACCTGCAAACCTGATTCAACATTACAGAATCTGGGCAGATCGAGCAGCAGACATTGGGTTTACAGATGAAAACTGAGGCTCATGTATGTACAGGATATTAGTTTCTATATCATTGACTCACCTCTCATACCCTTGATCCTTGGGCACCCTTGCTTGACCCAGCATAATCCTTCTGTGAACTGGAAGGAAGGAAGAATCATCACTTGGTCCAGTCATTGTAAGAGGTTATGTTTTTAGTAGGGTACTACAACCCCTAGACTCTCCCGAAACTATGGACTAACGAGGGGGGAGACTTCAGTTCAGGGTAACCTGAAGTCTTCTGGAGATCCAATCCTGACTTTAGGACAGACAAGCCAGCTCTGGCCAACAGGATTATGCAAGTCCGGACCCTGTCAATTTGGGGGATGCTAGAACTAGAGAGAGAGGATCTCTATTCAGGAGCTGCAAACCAAGGAGGTGCCCAAGCAGTCTGGAGCTCTAGCAGCTAAGCCTAAGGGATCCAGCTGCAAGGCCTTGAATAAAAGAAAGATTCCTAAACGCAGACCATTGAAACCTATTCCTGTGGGCACAAGGATCACTTGTTACACCTCGCTGCGGTCACCTTGAAGATACGTATGAGGATCTGGACTCTGATTTGGCCACTGTTCCAACGAACAAGTCTAGTGAACCTAGAGAGGAGACTCTGAGGTCTGTCGAATCACCCTGGTCACCTAAGATGCCTTAAGAGTCAACCTTGAGGAAAGGTCTAGAAGAGATTGCAATATCAAACTGCTCAAAATCCCTTCAAGGATTTGGAAGAGGTCTTCAGTAAGAGAACGGCCTTGACCCTAAGACAGTGCTACAGACCTATTGCCTGGTATTTGTCCTCTGTGAGGTCGGTTATACTCATTCTCAGGCCCAGAGATAAGCGGAATGTAAGAGTATATAAATTAAGTTCTTGCCATGGGTTTTATTCAGCCCTCCACCTCAGCTGCCAGCGTAGGCTTCTTCTTCATACAAAAAAAAGAATGGGCACCTGCAACCATGCATTGATTATACATGATGGCCAAGAATTGTTAGCACCTCCCACTCATGAACACTGCCTTCAAGATTCTCCAAGGGCCAAGAGTATTCACAAAGCTAGACTTGTGGTGTGAATCTGGTCCACACAAAAGAGGGTGATGAGTGGAAAAACACATTCAGTACACTGACAGGGCACTATGAGTACCTGGTTATGCCCTTCGGTTTTGCAAAAGCTCCAGCAGTTTCTCAGGTCTTTATAGATGACGTTTTTCGTCTACTTGGATGATATCCTAATCTGCTTGAAGTCCATGGTGGAGCACATCATCCACATCAAGGACATTTTAAAGAGGCTTCTAAACCATGAGTTTATGTTAAGCTGGTGAAGTCCAAATTTCTCGTTGCATATTTGGGTTTCATCATCTCCAATGGCAATTTCAAGATGGATCCTACCAAGACCCAGGTACTCGGAGATTGGCCACAACCATCCAGTGTCAAACAGCTGCAAACATTCCTAGGATTTGCTAAATTTTACCTGAAGTTCATCAAGAACTTCAGCTGAGTGGCAGCTCCGCTGAATGGCTCTAACTAAGAAATCCACAGACCCTTGTGACTGGACTACCAAGGCTGCTTTTGCAGAGCTCAAACAACAGTTCACATCTGCTCTTGGTTTCATCCAACCCGGACCTTCCTTTCGTCATGGAGGTGGGTCTCCTCAGATGTCAGAGTGGGTGCAGTGTTGTCTCAATGGTCACCTTTGGTCAGTAAACTGCACCTGTATGGGTTCATCTCCAGGTGACAATCCCCAGCAGAGAGAAACTATGACATGAGGAATCGGGAGCTACTTGCAGTTATGTTGACCTTGGAGGAATGGTGTCGCTGGTTTGAGGGGGCCATGAACACTTTTATTGTCTGGACAGACCCATGAACCTGGCTGATATTCAGGAGGCCAAGAGACTTTCAGACAGCCCAGGTGGTCTCTTTTTCTTAACCATTTTAATTTTGTCCTGATCTATTGACTGGGGTCAAAGAACCAGAAACCGAACACCTTGTCTCGTTAGTTCGACTAACCTGAAAGAGGGGAGAAGCCTACCACCATTTTACCGCAAGCCAAGTTGATAGTACCAGTTTGCCAATTCTTCCAAGGGGAAGACTGTCATCATGGTAATTGTCGATTGGTTTTCGAAGGCTTGCAAATTCATTGCTTTGGACAATCTACCTTCTATGGTGGAGACTGCCAAAATTGTCCTGAATCAAGTCTCCAGGAACCATGAATTTCCGATAGACATTGTAATGGATCGAGGTCCCCAATTCACATCACGTTTCTGAAAGCTGAATGGGGCACGTCTTTCGTCTGGTTTCACCTGCAGTCCAATGGTCAGACGGAGTTTGTTAGCCAAGATTTGGAATGAACCCTAAGATGCCTGGCCTCAGACGAACAGACATACTTTATTGATCCCGAGGGAAATTGGGTTTCATTACAGCCGCACCAAGAATAGTGAAGAAATACAGCAATATAAAACCATAAATAATTAAATAATAATAAGTTTATCATGCCAAGTGGAAATAAGTCCAGGACCAGCCTATTGGCTCAGGGTGTCTGACACTCCGAGGGAGGAGTTGTAAAGTTTGATGGCCACAGGTAGGAATGACTTCCTACGATGCTCAGTGTTACATCTCGGTGGAATGAATCTCTGGCTGAATGTACTCCTGTGCCGAACCAGTACATTATGGAGTGGATGGGAGTCATTGTCCAAGATGGCATGCAACTTTGGACAGCATCCTCTTCTCAGACACCACCGTCAGAGAGTCCAGTTCCACCCCCACAACATCACTGGCCTTACGAATGAGTTTGTTAATTCTGTTGGTGTCTGCTACCCTCAGCCTGCTGCCCCAGCACACAACAGCAAACATGATAGCACTGGCCACCACAGCCTCGTAGAACATCCTCAGCATCGTCCAGCAGATGTTAAAAGACCAGTCTCCTCAGGAAATAGAGACGGCTCTGCCCCTTCTTGTAGACAGACCTGATGAGTGGTGTGACCATCTGACATGGACAGAGGTCACCCGCAGCACCTTATAGCATTCAATGCACAGGATGTCACTGTTCGAGTGCAAGTTTGGATAATCTCTGCCACTCTTCTGGGAACAGGAGGCCAAGTTTGGGGGTCTGCAGCCAAAGATCACATCCAACACTGCAAGCAGAAGTGGACTAGGGCAAGAGAGATTTTGCTGACTTCTGCCTGGAGGCAGAAGCTGAGTAACTGAAGGACAAGACAGGGACCCACTTTGCAGTCTGGCTGACCACTCAGGAGTTGCCTCTCTGGGTGGAGTCTAGAAAGCTGGCACCCAAATTCATTGGACCCTTCAAAATCCTCAAGAAAGTAAACCTGATTCCTTACACCCCACAGCTCCCCAAGACTCTGAAGATCAAGCCCACCTTCCACATCTCTAAGTTAAAGTCCCTCAGCCTCACCACCACTCAGGTTTATCAAAGGGGAACAGGTCTACATGGTGAGGAGAATTTTGGACTTGCGAAAGGTTTGGTATATTTGGCAGTACCTCATGGACTGGGAAGGATTCAGACCCGAGGAAAGGTGCTGGGCGCCTGAAAAGGCCATCTAGGATCCAGCTCTCATCCATGACTACCACCACCATCTCTCTGAGCAGCCAGAGCCATCAGGGGTTGGCCAAAAGGGAGGGGGTCCTGTTATGACAAGCACCCAACCATGCCGGCTTCCAGGGTCTAGACACTTTAACCCTCCAGAACATGGGTAGCTGCTGCGGCCCTTTTTAGCTTGAAGGACCATCTCACTAATTGGCTGCTATGTTTTGGTGCCAGGATTTCAGTATTTAAGGAGCACCTGAATGGAGGTTCCATGTCCAATCGTAAGCTCAAATTGGCTTATCGTCTAATGTCTTGCGTAGTGTGCATTTTTCGCGTTTCAGTCTCATATTGTGTCTTGATCCTAGCCTTGGATAATCCAGCACTTGAGTCCTAACCATCCTTGTCAAGGTCTCTCGTCACATTGATAATGTGTTGGGAAGCCTCTTCTGAAAGATTGGTATTCCAGAACACTTAGTTACTATGTAGCACAGTTTGTTGTGGGAGAGTTTTAGTCTTCCTTGAAAATGAACAAAATAAGACATGTTACATCTGCACCATAACACGCAGCTACAAATGGCTTAGCGGAAAGGTGAGTCCAGAATCTAAAGAGCACACTGTGAGCAACGTCAGCAGAACACACCACACTGACACTGAATAGGAAGCTTACCAGTTTCCTCCTTGCATCTCACATTGCAACACACTCCGCAACCAACAACTCACCAGTTAGCTGTGTTGTTCCTGGGTCAACCCTTGCACTCAAGCCAATCTCAGAAGGAGGATGCAGGATAAACAGCTGAGACAAATAGAGGGCTCTGCAAACAAAGAAGTTCGATGCCTCACTCATGGACAAGCTGGAGAGGGCTACGCACTGCAACTGATCAAAAGCCAAGTACTTGGAAAGAGAAGGACCAGAAAGGGACCACTCCCCTGCACTGTGGAGATTGCACCTGATATTGTTTGGAGACAAACAGCTGAGGAGAGCAGAGTTAATTGCTGAAGGAGAAAGGTGTCCAGAGCTGTCAGAACCACTTCCTGCAGTCCCAGAGTCACCTCCTACAACCACCACAGTGGAAGCCCCAGAATCTGAGATTGTTTCATAGACACAAGTCTCTCCAGCCACCACCCCCCTCAGGAAAAACTTTATCTTAAAAGAGTAAGGAATCCTCCACGTGATTCAATCTTTAGGCCTGAATGGGACAATCTAAAATTTACTGTTCTGTGGATGTCCAGATAGTAGTTGTATTATATAGCACACTGAGTATATAGTTGATATGCATTCTACATTGAGTTAAAGTTTATAGCTAAGCAGGGAGAAGCATAGTGTATTTAATATTATAGTAATATTGTAGATATACTGTTTTTAAATATAATGTTGGCTGGTGGCGTAGTGGCATCAGTGTCCGACTTCAGAGCGAAGGCTCCCAAGTTCAAATCCAACTGGCTCCAAAAACCTGGAGAGGGGTGGGCTCCGCCAGGTTTCAGATGCCCAAGACACGCTGTATGATGAGCAATCACCAAAAAGATCGGTGCAAAAAGCTTGTCATGATGGCGCCCTGATGGCCCAGAAGCCTGAAGGCACACACTCAGCGATTCAGAAATAGCTTCTTCCCCTCTGTCATCCGATTCCTAAATGGACATTGAAGCTTTGGACACTACCTCACTTTTTTAAATACTGTGTGCAGTATTTCTGTTTTAGCACTTTTTAAAAATCTACAGTATTCAATATATGTAATTGATTTACTTGTTTATTTATTATTATTATTATTATTATTATTATTATGATGTATTATTTAATCTATTTTTTTCTCTGCTAGATTATGTATTGCATTGAACTGCTGCTGCTAAGTTAACAAATTTCACATCACATGCCGGTGATAATAAACCTGATTCTGATTAAGTATTCTTTGTTCTTTACATAATGCATTTTGGGTTATATGTAAAAGTATGTGAATGACATATGTGGTTCTGCCACCATATTGTAAGTGCATGCCTCACTAAAAAGAAAGACTGAAGTAGGCAATTTTATCCTGTTTCCCCGTGTTTTTCTATTGATTAGCTCTGGAATTGCAAAACATAACTGTTGGCATGGACAAGTTAGGCTGCAAGCCCTATTTTTGTGCTGTATGACTCTGTGATAATATGACAATACAACATTCCCTCAATAGTGGCAGCCTTGCTTTTTGATGAGAGTCACAGAGGTACTACAGCAAAGAAACAGGCTTTTCAGCCCATCTAATCCATGTTGATTTGGTCTTCTGCCTATCCTGTCTACCTATACCTGGATCATAGCCTTCCATACTCTCTCATCCTTGTACTTCTCCATATTTCTCCTGAATGTTAGGATTGAACGTGCTCCCACGGCTTCGACTGGAAATGTCATGGTCCCTTCTGGCAATTGCCCACCTGGCTATTTACCTCAGGAATTGGGCTTCAACCACTTTGTTTAGTTTCCAATCATTCTCAGGTTCCACTAACTACAAACACCCGCTTTCCATCAGCAAATGTAGTATAAAAACCCTGTGACCACAACAAGGAGCTGCCAGTTTGTTGGTCGACTCCTGGTGTGAGTAACCTTGCTTCATGGTTCTTAGGACTCCCAGTTCTAAGTCTAGCATCGCTCCTGGATACCGACTCCACGCTCGCTACGTTAATAACGCCTCCCTATTCTGCCTCCACGCCTGTGTTCTGTACTTGGGTTCGTCCACCGCCACGCTTGTTTAACAGGAAACACCTTCCACATCATCTGAGTAAAGAAGTTCCCCCTCAGGTTCCCCTTAAAATTTCCCTTTTCACCCTAAACCATTACTTCTAGTCCTAACCAACCTGAGGGGAAAAGCCTATTCCCCCTGTAATATGCCCCTCATACTTTCGTATACCTCTGTAAGAACCCGCTCCCATTTTCCCGCTTTCCAAGGAATAAAATCCTAACCTGTTCAAATTTTCCTGATTTCTCAGGTTCCCAGGCTTAAGTGCAGAGCCACATGTACGCTCCGAACTTTGAAATTGCCGCTCCCCTCATCTTGCGAGCCCTCCCTCTTACCAGTTCGCCAGTTAACGACCTCAAGCAGAGGAAACAATGTAGTACTAGGCAAAATGCGCGCTTTCCGCCTAAATCTCAGTCTGGCAGAGATAAAACGGATTTGCTCGCAAGAAAATGCATCGCCACAAGTTGTTCATTGCATCGCACCCTCCTCACTGCTGATGCAATGAACGTGTTAAACTAATCTGAATAATTGAACTGACATAGGATTTATTTCACTCTATTTTGTTTCTTGCCTGTGAGTTACATGGTGCTGTTAAAATTTCGGATCGCGTTGATTAACAAATGTTTCCTCTTGGTATTTCGCACCGAATTTACTGACTAATGAACCAACTTAATATTAAAACGTGATTCAAGATTGTGTATTATCATTCTTCAGTAAACTACGACTGACGTTAACTGTCGTAGTGCTCCGGATTCGATGCAACACAAATAAAAGAACACAATGAGCAGAAAGGAGAAAACAACGAAAACAAACACAATAAATGTAAGTATAAAGATAATTCTATACGATACAGTGTATAGGTAAGCGTGGCCGAATATACATAAGGTTAGCGTATATACACAGACGGATGGAATGTACAAAAATGACGTTAATGTGCAGGAATAAGGTGACAGGAAATGATAAATGATTTGATGTATTTTATCCTGTGAATAATGTCAGTTAATTGAGAAACTCGGCACGACTTACGAGCGGGACGCTGTAAATGCCCTTTCATCCGGGTTGTTTCGGTTGTTAGGCACGCGGCGTAACCGGGCAACCGGCGTCGTAGTGGGGGAGGGCTAACGGTTGTGTTTTTGTTGATATTAATTAAATCGGGAGCTCGGCTTTCTGCAATTGTACGGGAGGAAAAGAGAGAGGGTAAAAAAAAAACTTTTAACAAAAAATAGCGCGACCCTAATAAGAACCAGCTTTATCGACAGCCGTATTTCCCGGGGGGGGGGGGGGAAGTTACTCTTCCCGTTACCGGACGCTGATTGGTTAGAGCTCTCCGGGGAACGGAGAGCGGAATGTTTTAATTGGTTGTTCCGCACCCTCTGTGCAAGGTCGGCTGCCATAGGCGGATTTGGCCAGTGACCAGGTGCCCGCGGAGCTTCGGCTTCGGCTTCTGCTTGAGCGTCCGTAGGTGGTGGGTACCGGTGAAGAGTTGGAGGTGCGAGTGTGCTATCTCATTGATGTCGTTCTGCTTGAACGGGTGAGACATTGAGAAGGGAAAGCGTGGCTGTGACAGGGACTACCTGTTGTGGAAATACTGGAGGGGCTCTTGGTGAAGTTACTGGCTCTAAGTTTATTTTGTACACGGGTGTGTTTGCTTACCCCGGTCTTGGCTCTCGGCCTTTCTGTCTCTCTGTCCCTCCAGTCCTCTTGATGTCATAAAGCCACGCAACCTGTTTTACATCACATCAACAAGCTGTGGGGGGAGTCAGGTTTGGGGAAACTGGAGGGGGGAGGGGGACTTTTGAGGGCACTGAAAGTACCGAGAGGTTTTAACCGCAAGGGTGGGGGGAGGAGTGAAGAGAAAGCTCCCCCTGTTTTACCAGCATGTCTTCAGACTTGCCTACGCGGAGATGGAGTTGGGCAGCCTCTAACTTCAAGGTAAAAGTTTAAAATAAACTGGAAATACTCAGGTAGAAGCTAAAGTCAACTGTGTACTTTTTAGTTTAAAGTTGTACTCGGGTTATTAAAGTAGTTAGCTTTAAAAGTAATTGTTCTTGGGTAGCATCTTTTCAAAAGACAAGCTTTCTGTAATGTGAATTTGAACCAATGTTTGTTTAAAAAGTCTTCAAGATTTTGTACATCAAGTAAAATAATCCTAAAAGCTCAGTAGTTGCTATAGCAACTATGTGCTCCTGTGGTTGTTTTCCCCGATCAAACAACTAGAAAATTTCCTCATCAAAATAAAGCTGAAAGATGAATCCAGTTAACCAACTGTCAACTGAATTTCCAATTGTTCCTTTTGTGTAAATGAGCAACCATAGGACTGTAATATGTACTGATTAATTAGCATGTCCATAAACTTAACAATTGTTCAATCATAGTTTACAACTGAAAAATTATCCCTTTTGGACGCTGTATCTTGGTAAAGGTTTAAAAAGTGCTCTAGAGTTATTATTTTGCTTGACTGGTGATTTAACAAATGAGAGTTCAAATTCCACTCTGGCAGCTTGAGTAAACCATGCCAATATGAACATAGAATGCAAAATATAGAGCAGTACTGTTATGTTGACCTTTGAACCTACTCAAAGTACAAACTCGCACTCCATCCCACTTACCCCTTCATGTGCCCATCTAAGAATCTCTTGAATGTCTCTGATGTATTTGCCTCCACCACGTGCCCTGTTAGTGTTACACACCTACCACTCTGTTTAATAAAACCTATTTCTGACCCCCCCGCCCCATACTTTCCTCAAATTACCTTAAAATTACGCTCTTTTATGTTGGCCATTTCAGCCCTGGAGAAAAGTCTCTAGTTGTCCACTTGGTAGTCATAGAATACAATGGCACATAAAAGGGCACTTCTGCCCACCTATTCCATGCTGAAACCATTAGCTGCCTGGTCCTATTGACTTGCACCTGGGCAAAAGGCCTCCATTTTCCTCAAATCCATGTACCTATTCAAATTTCTCTTAAATATTGAAATCAACCCTGAACCCATCACTTGCATTGGATCTTATTCCACACTCTTACTACCCTCTGTGTAAAGAAGTTGCCCTTCAACATTTCATCTTTCACCCTTAACCTGCTACTCAGGAGGCACTCGAGTTGATGTGAAGGCGGCATGCAGTGAAACCTTGAGGGTCTGTCTTGGACGTTTCTTTTGTGATCGCAAAACCCCGTTGGACATTGATTGCCATGAGGCACCAGTGTCGCCTTGGTTGTAGCTAACCACCATCTCAATTTCTTTGGTAACTTTAAGGGATATATATACATGGGATCCAAGATCCGATTGTTCTTTTACACTACTAAGAATGTTGCCAATAACTTTGTACTCTGCCTTCAAGTTCAATCTTCCAAGGTGTATCACTTTACACTTTTTCCTTCCCAGGGGTACCTAACCTTTGTTATGCTCTCAATCTCTACCATTATCTGAGAGGTCTGTGGACTCAAGGTTAGGAACCACTATCTATAACACCAATCTTTGTGTCATCTGAAACATAATAACCTACACTTCCACTCCCTTATCGGTCATTTATTCAAAGAGCAAGGGTCCCAGAAATGTTCCTGTGAAGCACAACTATTCCCAAGTCTATCTACTGCCATTTTTGCATTTGATCCATGTCTCTTTACCCATGTGGCAGTCTAAATGTCTTTTTAAATGTTATTGTACTTTGAACTTTAAGTCTCCTCTTCTGGATGGTTGTTCCATATATGTACCCCCTTCTATGTGAAACAAGTTATATCTCTCACTGTAAATTTATGGCATTTTCTGGATTTCACCAACCCTGGTAAGAAGACTATGAATCCACCCTGTCTATATACCTTTATAAGATCACCACCTCATATCCTATGCTCAGCCTGCTCAACTTCTCTCTGTAACCTCAGCCCTTGCATCCTGATGAAATCTTCTTAATTCTTTTCTGCACTCTTTCCAGCATAATGATAATCTTTCCTGTAAGTGGGCTGTCCAAAACTGAAAATGATTCATCAGGATATCTTGACTGACATTTCCCAACTGGTGGGTGGACATCAATGTTCTCGAAACTAGTTTTCATTCAGTCTTAACGTTGTTTTGTCTGTTTGTGGAAACCCACTTTTTAACTTCATACAAAAGAGCAGGGAGTTAAAATGTAGACCCTTTGAATCTCTCTGCCATCCATTAAGGTTCTGTCTGATTTGGTTATCTCCCCTCTGCATTCTCACCTACTCATGGTAACCTAGAATGTTTGGCTATCAAGAATCTACCTTTGCCTTATTCAGACTCTGCTTCAACCATCCTTGAGAATGAAAGTACCAAGCACTTGGAACCATTTAAGGAAAGAAATTTGGCCTTTCCTTAAATGAGTGATGCCTTTTTCTAGATTCTCCACCATGTTGAGATTTGGAGGTCTTTTTTTTCCTATGAAGTCCCATTTCACTCTTCTAGCATGTAGTAATTTGCCCTCATAAGACAGCTGGCTTATTCCTGATGTTAGACTTATAAGCATTCTCTGAATTGCCAATATATTAACATCCTTTACTAGACAAAATCAGTATCAAGCTTGTACTCCAGTTGTGGTTGCATGGATAACTACAACTGGAGTACTGTGCTCCTAGATAACAAAAAACACCTCCTTTCATGTTCAATTCCCTAATAAGTGTTCTGTTAGCTTATCAAATTCCTTGTACTACTTGCATTTGAGCCATTTTGTGAATGATGGAGGGCTCCCTGGATCCTTCTGCAATTCAGTTTTACAATCTTTCACTGTTTAGCGAAATACTACTTTACAGATTCAGATTATTGTCATTTAGAAACCACAAATGCAATGCAATAAAAAGAAAATGAGACAACGTTCCTCCAGAATGATATCACAAAAGCATATGACAAAACAGAAAATCCAGAAAATCCACATAATGTTTGGCAATCCCCAATCCAGAGTCCGGAGAGGCTGCTGCGTATTAATATTGCGCTACCGTCTTAGCACGTTCGCCAGAAAGGAGCTCCAAATCCACCAGACAATACAAGACCTGCACAAAATCACATAGTTACAGCATATAGATACAACAGTACAAGCAATAGCATAATTGATTAAAAAAAAGACCATGGGCACAGTAAAAAAAAAAGTCCAAAGATGTTAAAGGACTATAAGTTCAAAAGAAATCACCACACAGTTTCCACAAATCCCCAGGGTCCCGACAGACTCGCCACCCCACGCTGGCGGCAGAAGGGAATACCCCTGCTATGGACTTCCACGGCGTCGCCTGACTCAGCCTCGCAGACGCAGCACATACCGAAAGCAACCTGACTGCAGCGGACTCAGAGTCCGTTGAACCTCCGAGCCGATGTCCATTCCCTCTGGCACAGCTTCTCTGAGCACCATCCTCTGCCGAGCGTATTAAGACGGCCTCGCCAACGGCCATCAGCAACACCACCCCGAGGACTGGGGGCCTGTTCTTCCCAGCAGAGTCCCAGATCTCGCAGCAGCAGCAGCAATGAAGAAGGTCTTCCTGGAGATTTCCCGATGTTCCCCTGTGCTCCCACGTCTGTTTCCAATTGATTATGATCGCGCACGGCACCCCACTTCACAAATAACAGATAATCAGCTCCGGAGCTCCTTACTATGTGGGCAATTTCTCTTTTTTATTTCCACATTTTTCCACGTGTGTATCTTTGTCATCAGCAAATTTGGCAATTGTTTCTTCGGCACTTTCAATCAAGTCATTAGGGTAAATTGTTAAGAAGTGAGACCCTAGCACTGACCTGTGTTACACCTTTCTTGATTATGAAGATGGATTCATTGAAAACATTCAAGGCAAATTGACCTTTAATTTTCAATAGAGCTGAGTGATATTGGGGGGGGGGGGGTGGAGTGCAGTTTATTGAGACAAGATTGGATTGAGGACCCAATTTGTCCTACTACTGTATCATTCTTGTGTTCCAATGAACTGGTAAATCATTTTGATTTCCTTAATATTTTTGATGGCCTGTTGTAATGTCTTTAATAATTTTCAACACAGTTCTTGTGTCGGATGTTAAGCCAACTGAATTATAGTCAGCTGACTTAACATCTTGCATAAGGAAAGTGTTGAAGTTTCTTCAGTATTTTATGTGTGTTGCTTTGGATTTCCAGTATCTATAGACTTCCTCATGTTTATAGTTTCAGTTTTTTGAAGAGGGCTGTAATTATAAATGTTATGGAATTTTTATCTGATACTGGCAAGGTTATCATTAACTAGTATCTGATCCTAGAATGAGTTCATTAGGGCTGAGGACTTGTTAGCCCACCAATTTGCTTAGAACCAGTTTTTTGGTCACTTTTCAGTTCTTTGTTCCATTTTAATCCCTGCTTGTATTCATTGAGCAAAGACTGATGCAACACAATTTAGCATTTGCTTTTTGTTTTCCACTGTTGTCCACATTTCCTTTTTAAAGGACAGGAGCTTATTTTCCTCTTAATATCAATAGAAACTTAGATATCTGTTTTAAATTTTTTAGCTAGCAATGTCCATATTCTAATTTTTCATTGCCTATCAATGTTTTCTTATTTTTGTATTCTGTCCAATCTTCTGACTTGCCATCCATTTTGATACACAATAAACAAATATGCAGTCTAACTTTTAAGTTGACCTAAAGTAAGTTGATTTTTTAAAAAAACACAAATCAGCATTTTATGTACTCCCTTCTGAATGCAGCAAATCTCAAGGCACTTCCTGGGAGTGTTATCAAATTAAAGTTGACAGCTATTGAAGGTGAAAATCACAGCAATAATCTAAGCTTGATTGAAGAGGAGTGCTGCTATTAAGAAGGAAATAAGATTTAGAGGTCTAGAAGCCCTCGAGGGGACAATAAGAATGACCAGAATTAGAGGACATTTGCATAGGATTTAGAAGCTTGCTTGTCTTGTGTGGAATATTGGGGTCAAAAGGTAACAGAATTGAAGAAGCAGAAATGAAGCTGGATTAAATTATGATAGTGGAAACAGGTTGTCTGGGTTGTAGCACAATCTGTTCCAAAGCACATCTTAGTACTGACAAGTTTAAGCAGTCTGATTCAATTTTGAGCAATTGTTAAGAGACACAGTCAAGTAAACAGTTTGTGACTGGGTCTGAAGAAAATGGTTTTTGACTTATAACATGAAATATGTTCACATAATGTATATAATATAACCTGAATAACATCTTTGACATTGTACATGTCTGTCATTATGTAATTTAAGGTAATTTTTGTTTTTTGTGTGTCTAATTATTCACTAGTGCCCTTAACCACTTTTACCTGCAGTGTCTATTCTGTCACTTATTTACCTGCCTTTCACCAAGTCACAGACTTCGGTTTTGTATCTATTCCTTTCATCTGTAAATGTTTGCAGTTTTGACAAAAGGGTAATTACCTGAACTGCTTTCTATGGATGCTGTCTGATCTGCTGAATAAATTATGCATCTGTTGTTTTATTTCAGATTTCCACATGTAGTATTTGCTTTTGACATTTGTAGTTTTAATGCTTTACTCATACAATTGATAAAAAGCATTCCCAATTCCAAATTGGGAATCTTAATGCAGCTTACTTGAATACAATTTCATTGCCATTAACCTATTTAGAACACAATATCTTGGAATGCATTCAAAATGCTATAGATTAACTTTTTCTTTCTTGTCCAGGAAATTATAACAAATGACCTAGACTTCTTGGGTCAGAATCTTGGTTCTGACTTCGCTCTTGAACTCGCAGGATTTAAAGACAGAGCTGAAATTAATCAGGATGATTTTCTACCCATTTTTCAGGTGATTAGTTTTGAACTGTTTTGTATACATGATCTGCTGAATAAATTCTGCATCTGTTGTTTTATTTCAGATTTCCACATGCAGTATTTGCTTTTGGCATTTGTAGTTTTAATGCTTTACTCTTATTCAAAGCTATCTTTCAAAGTATTTTACAAAAGAACTCCTGCACCTGGTAATTGCTTTCAACATGTTCCAGGCATTGTTTGTGTGTATATGTATGTCTTATTGAATAATAAGAATTGGAATTGCCATCATGACATTTGTAAAATGATTTTTTGCAGTAGCAATACATTACTTAGACATAAAATTACTATAAATTACACAGTAGTGGAAAATAAATAAAATGGAAGTGCTGTGGACTATTCTAATTTCTGATGGCAGAGAGATAAAGCTGTTTCTAAAATGTTGAGTATGCGTCTTTAGGCTCTTTTACCTCCTCACTGTTGGTAGTAATGAAGGGAGGATGTGTCCTGGATGATGCTGCCTTCTTCTGGTACTGCCTCTTAAAGGTGTTTGTGATGGTGGTGAATGTGAGCCTGTGATAGAGTTGACTAAGTTCACATCTCTCTGGAGGCTGTAAGCCAGGTTGTGATGTGACCTGTCAGAATGTTCTCCACTGTGTATCTGTAGAAATTTGTAAATCTTTGGTGACATATCAAATCTTGGCAAAGTAGTGCCACTAATATGCTGCCTTCATGATTGCATTAGTGTATTGGGTGCGTGTTGGTGCGAGTCCTAGTGGGCAAGGCATCAGACTAGTAACCTGAAGGTCACTGGTTCAAGCCTCAGCTGAGGCAGCGTGTTTGTGTCCTTGAGCAAGGCACTTGACAACCCATTGCTCTGCGACATCACCGGTGCCAAGCTGCATGGGTCCTAGTGCCCTTCCCTTGGACAACATCGGTGGGGTGTGGAGAGGGGAAGACCTGCAGCTTGGGCAACTGCCGGTCTCCCATACAACCCTACCCAGGCCTGCGCCCTGGAAACTCCAGGCGCAGATCCATGGTCTCTTGAGACCGACGGATGTCACCACCAATTGGGCTCAGGACTGATGCTCTGAGATGTTGTTACTCAGTTGCTAAATCTGTCCATTGCTGACTCAGTGAGGGCTGGTGTGTGTTCCTCCAACTTCCTTTTGAAGTCCACAATCAGTTCCTTGACATGAGTGTGATGTTGCAACATCTCTCAGCCAGCTGCTTTATCTCCTTTCTGTACGCCATCTCAAGTGTCATTCTACCACAATGGTGGTGTAATCAGCAAATTTATATATGACATTTGAGCTGTGCCTAGCCGCACAGTGTAGGGTGGTGGGCCGAGCATACAAACTTGAGGGACACTTGTTTTGATAGTCAGCATGGAGGAGATGCTATTATTGATCTGCACTTTGGTTTCCCAATAAGCAAGCTGAGGATCCAGTTGCAGGAGGTACAGATGCTTATTAGTGCTCAGGCAATAATGGAATTGAATATCAAATTGTATTCAATAGACAATAATCTTGCTATTGTTTAAGTGCTTCAAAGTAGAGTGGAGAAGCAGTGAAATTCTATTTGCTGTAGACCTGTTATGAGTAGTAGGAACATTGTGGTGGGTACAGTCCTTGCTCAGGCAGAAGTTAAGTCTAGTTGTAACCAACCTATTGAATCACTTAATTTTGGTAGGTGTGAGTGTCGTCATTGAGGCAGCTCACTCTGCTCTTGGGCACTGGAAGGATTGCTGCCCTTTTGAAGTGAGAAGTTGAAGATGCCCTTGAACACTCCAACCAGTTGATCAGCACAGGTTTTCAGTATGCAGCCAGGTTCTTCATCAGGGCTTGTGGGGGTTTACCCTCTTGAAAGATGTTCAGACATCAGTCTCTGACAGGGCTTCCAGATGCTGTCGGGGTTTACACAAGTGTGGTGTTATTCTCCATATCAAAGTGTGCATATAAGGCATTGAGCTCGTTGTTGAATGAACCGTCACAGCCATTTTATGCTGTTAGGTTTTATCTTTTAAGAAGTCAAGGCTAGCAAATCTTGCCATAGCTGTCAGGCATCCAGTTCTGTCCGTAGCTATGCTTTGCCTTTTTGCTCTCACAACGAGCTTCCATAGGTCAAAATTAGACTGCATGTAGGATTCTGGGTTGCTAGTCTTGAATGCCACAGATCTAGCCTTTAGACTGTAAATCTCTGGAACATCCGCCACGTCTGGTTTGGGAAGTTCTTGATGAAATCAATGACAGCTGTGACATATTCAGAACCAAACATGGATCCCTGAACATGGTCCAATCCACCAACTCAAAACAGTCCTGTAAATGCTCCCCTGCTTCCCTTGACCATACCTTTTGTGGTACTCACCACTGGTACTGCAATTTTCAGTCTCTGCCTGATGCCAAATTGTGGGCATGGAATGCTGTGGTAAGTGTTCTTGATGGTTGTGTAACAGAGGCCAAGTGTGTTTGCTTCTTTGGTTCCAAAAGAGACATGCTGGTGGTAGTTAGAGGCTTCAAGGTAGCCTGGTTGAAGTCCACTGCATGATGGAGGGTTCATTATCTTGTGGCTAATCACAGTGCTCATCTCCTCCAGTGCCAGCCTGATATCTACCAGGGATAGAATGTGCACTGCCAGCAGAATGACAACAAAGAACACCCATGGCAGCTAGAATGGATGACCAGATGTCCTAGTTCAGGGAATTTGTACTGAGACAAAACTACCATGTCTATGCACATAGAGATGTAATCTTGAAGCAAATGCTGCCATCACTACCCTTATCTAATGTTGCTGTCTGTTCCTTGTTGTGGATAATGAAGCCCTTGGGCTAGATTGGTGCAGGTGAGTATGTCTCTGTAAAGCAAAGTACAGAACAGTACCTGAAATCCCCCTGGTATTTTCCAGATACTATATTTGTCAGGAGACTAGCAGAGAGGGGAGAAGCTTGAGGAACTTGTGGTTTCTGGCAGTCACACTTTCTAGGATAACATATACCTCCTCCAAGCTTCTACCTGCTGCATTTTCTCTCTGGGTGGTCTGGATTCCTGAGCTTGTAGGTTCTTAGATGGTATTCACTTAAATGGATTATTAACAGCACCGCTTTGACCCACATTTCAAATGTTTTCAAAATTATAAGTTTCATGTCTTGTTTAATGTGTTTTAACAATATTTGTTTGCAGAGAAATTTCTTTATTTTTTCATTTACAGATCATGTGCTTTCCTGCCAAGGCCAATGTTAATTGCCCAATCCCAATAGAGAAGGAAACTATTTGGATATTGTGGCCACCCATTTTCTGCGCAGGCGAATCAGCTCACAAATAGCCAGCGCGCGGGGGGAGACTTTGGTAATGCACCTCTGACGTTATTTCTGCCCGGAGAGGGCGGGCGCTAGGGATTAAATGGCAGCACCACGAAGTTTGAATAAACTAGTCTCCAAACAACTTACGGACTATGTGTCATTATTTCAGCACTGTGTGTAGCACATCACTACATTGGTGACCTCGACGGTCCAAACATGACCGACTCTTCATCTGTTCCCGCAGTTTCACTAAAACTGCCGACTTTCTGGACGCTGGGACCACGTGTGTGGTTTAGCCAAGCAGAAGCCCAGTTCCAGATTCGGCAGATATCTTCTGATTCCATGCGTTACTACCACATGGTGAGCGCCCTTGACCAGGAGACGGCCACCCAGGTTGTGGATTTCATACAGTCGCCCCCGGAAGAAGGCAAATATGAAGCATTCAAAGCGCTGCTCATTGGGACCTTTGGCCTCTCACGGCGTGAGTGGGGTGCCCGCCTGCTTCACCTGGACGGTTTGGGAGACAGACTGCCGTCAGCATTGATGAACGAGATGCTCTCCCTGGCTGACGGACACAAGCCCTGCCTCATGTTCGAGCAAGCGTTCCTAGAGCAACTGCCTGAGGACATGTATCTGCTTCTGGCCGACGCAGATTTCAGCGACCCCCTGAAGGTGGCGGCCTGGTCAGATGTGCTGTGGAAAGCCAAGAGGGAGAGTGTGGCGCCTGTTGGTCAGATTACCAGGCCACGTGCCCAACAGCAGACCAGACCAGGCCTGGCAGGGGGGCGCACACAACACGGAGGCAAGAGTGAGGAGGCCAGTGAACAGTGGTGTTTCTACCACCAGCGGTGGGGCACAAAAGCCCGCCATTGTCGCCCGCCTTGCAAGGACCAGGGCCAGGGCCAGCTGCTGCTAATTACTCTGGCGGCTGGCCACCAGGACAGCCTCTTGTACATCTGGGACAAAAAGTCGGGACGCAGCTTCTTGGTCGACACCAGAGCGGAAATCAGCATCTTGCCCCCGACGGGGTACGACACCCTCAACAGGAAGCCAGAACCCACTCTGAGGGCTGCAAACGGCAGCACGATACGGACCTACGGCACCCGCACAGTGCAACTGCAGTTCGGCGCTAGCTGATTCACGTGGGACTTCACACTGGCCGCGGTGGCCCAACCACTCCTGGGGGCGGACTTCTTGCGAGCTCACAGACTGCTAGTCGACTTGCAAGGGAAAAGACTGGTACATGTCGAGACTTTCCAGACGTTCTCCCTGGGTTGCCGGCCCCACACCTGGACTTCATCACGCTGTTGGACAACAAATTCACCAGAATCCTGGCGGACTTTCCATCGATTCTGGCACCACAGTTCACGGCAGCCATGCCCAGACACAGGATACAGAACCATATTCTGACCCAGGGACCACCCCTCCACGCCCGCACATGAAGGCTTCCCCTGGAAAAGCTCCGCCTGGCGAAGGAGGAGCTCAAGAGGATGGAGGAATTGGGGATCGTATGGAGGTTCGACAGCCCATGAGCCTTCCCCCTGCACATGGTGCCCAAAGCAGTCGGGGGTTGGAGACCATGCAGCGACTACAGCAGACTGAACGAGGCTACCACTCCAGACCGCTACCCCGTGCCGCACATACAGGACTTTGCAGCAAACCTGCATGGGGCACGAATCTTTTCCAAAGTAGGCCTCGTCCGGGGATACCATCAAATCCCTGTGCACCCTGAAGACATCCCCAAAACAGGACTCATCACCCCGTTCGGCCTGAAGAATGCTGCACAGATGTTCCAGCGGCTATTGGATGCGCGGTGGGGACGCGACCTGGACTTTGCGTACATCTATTTGGACGACATCCTTATAGCCAGCAGTAGTCGTCAGGAGCATCTGTCCCACCTCCGCCAGCTCTACTCCCGCCTGAGTGATTTCGGCCTCACGATCAACCCGGCCAAATGCCAGTTTGGTCTCGATACCATCGACTTCCTGGGCCACAGGATTACCAAGGACGGGGTAACACCTCTACCCGCCAAGGTAGACACGATACACCACTTTGCCCATCCCAACACGGTCAAAGGCCTGCAGGAGTTTGTTGGTATAGTGAACTTCTACCACTGTTTCCTTGCCTCAGCAGCCTGTATCATTGCCTCCTTTGTACACCCTGATGTCGGGTAAAGGCAAGGACATTACTTGGGACGAGGAGGCTGCGGCTGCTTTTGTTAAAGCCAAGAAAACCTTGGCAGATGCCGCGATGCTAGTGCATCCCAAAACGGATGTTCTGACCGCACTCACGGTGTACGCATCCGACACAGCAGTCGGTGGGGTGCTGGAGCAGCTCATCAAGGTGCGCTAGCAACCCTTGGCGTTCTTCAGCAAGCACCTACGACCACCCGAACTCAAGTACAGTGCTTTCGACCGGGAGCTGTTGGCACTGTATCTGGCAATCCGGCATTTCCAGTACTTCTTAGAAGGCAGGCCATTCACCGCGTTCACAGACCACAAACCGTTGACTTTCGCATTCACTAAGGTGTGCGATCCCTGGTCGGCTTGCCTGCAGCGACATCTGTCCTACATCTCTGAGTACACAATGGACATCCAACATGTCTTGGGAAAGGACAAAGTCGTGGCGGATGCATTCTCCAGACCAGCTGTCCAGGCTCTGTCCCTGGGGGTGGACTATGTAGCACTGGCGGAGGCGCAGCAGGCAGACGACGAGATGCCCAGCTACAGGACCGCAGTCTCGGGTTTGCAGCTGCAGGACTTTCTTGTAAGCCCAGGTGATAGGACCCTCCTGTGCGACGTGGCTACCGGCCAGCTTCGCAGCCTGGAGGCGGCGAGTTTTCGATTCCATACACGGTTTGGCGCACCCATCTATCAGGACAACTGTCCGGCTGGTCTCCAGCAAGTTCGCGTGGCATGGACTTCGCAAGTAGGTCAGTGAATGGGCCAGAATGTGCGTGCAGTGCCAAACAGCCAAGGTGCAGCAGCACACTAAAGCCCCGCCGCAGCAGTTCGAACCCACCCACCAGAGGTTCGACCACATTCATGTGGATATCGTGGGCCCCCTCCCAGTGACCCAAGGAGCGCGGTACCTCCTAACTATAGTAGACCGGTTCACGAGGTGGCCAGAGGCAGTCCCGCTCACCGACACATCTGCCGATTCCTGCGCCGGAGCACTGATGGCAACCTGGGTAGCACGCTTCAGGGTACCAGCCCACATTACCTCCGACAGAGGCGCCCAGTTCACCTCCAGCCTGTGGACAGCTGTGGCCGGCCTATTGGGAACACAGCTACACCACACTACTGCCTACCACCCGCAGTCGAACGGACTAGCGGAACGCTTCCACCGTCACTTGAAGTCAGCTCTCATGGCCCACCTGAGAGGACCTAACTGGGTGGACAAGCTTCCCTGGGTCCTGCTTGGAATTCATACAATGCCCAAAGAGGATCTGCATGCCTCGTCGGCCGAGTTGGTGTACGGCACACCCCTGGCAGTCCCGGGAGAGTTCATACCAGCCCCAAGGGGGCAAGAGGAAGAACCCGCAGCAGTCCTGGACAGGCTACACGAAAGGCTTGGCAACCTGGTCCCCGTACCAACTTCACAGCATGGACGGACCCCGACTCATGTACCCAAAGACCCGCAGAACTGTAAGTTTGGGTTTGTACGAAGGGGCGGGCACCACTACAGCGGCCGTAAGAGGGGCCATTCAAGGTGATCAACAACAACGGGTCCATGTACGTTCTGGACATTGGGGGGAGAGAGGAGGTTTTCACAGCGGACCGACTCAAACCAGCCTATGTGGACTTGGCACAGCCGGTCGAGGTTCAGGCACCACAGTGCAGAGGCAGACCTCCCAAACAGAGGCTGATCCAGACTCTGGACATTGAGGGGTGTATCGCCGGTTCTGGGGGCGGGGGGGGGGGTTATGTGGCGACCCATTTTCTGCACTGGCGAACCGACTCACAAATAGCCAGCGCGCGGGGGGAGACTTTGGTAATGCACCTCTGACGTCATTTCCACCTGGAGAGGGCGGGCGCTAGGGATTAAATGCCGGTACCGCGAAGTTTGAATAAACTAGTCTCCAAACGACTTACCAACTGCGTGCCGTTATTTCAGCGCTGTGTGTAGCACATCGCTACAATATAAGGGAAAGTAAGGGATTTTTGACCTGAAGGGAGCAGAAATGGACGACTGTAACATTTAAGAGTTGCCAACAGTCCCATCTTGATATTTTCAATGGGATGTGATGGCTTCCTGTTAGCGTGTAAATTAATTGAAATTTATTCTGACTGATTCTTCCAGCTTTAATTCTGTGGTGCTGAAATCCGCCGAATAGTACATAACAGCATAGTACATACCCTTCAGCCCATGATGTTCTGTTGATCTTTTAACCTACTGCAAGATCAATTTAATTCTCCATCCCCATAGCTCTCCAGTTTTCTATCTTCCATATGCTTAAGAATCTCAAATGTCCTTAATATATTGCCTCTATCACCACCTCTGGCAGCACATTCCTCACACCCACCAAGCTGTGTACTGTATATCTTCAAAAAAAAAACACTTGCCTCTAACATTCTACACACATACACGCACGCACGCCCTCGCCCCTGCTCCCCCTCCTCTCTCCCTCCTTCCCCTCTCTCCCCCTCTGATGAGTTCAAAATTATGACCCGTTTTATTAGCCTTTTTTATTTGGGGGTGGAGGCAGTCTCTGGCAGAGCACTCAATCTAAACTTCCTCTTCATGAAACATGTCAATCAATGTCCAGAACAACAAGCCAAACCACAGGCAATTTGTGTTTGAAGATGAATTTGACAGCCCGAATTTAAGTTCTACACCAGCAAAATCAAACCAAATGTCAATGGTTCTTTTTCATTTATAACTCTTGCTGTCTTGCTCCTGAAATAGCTCACTTGTGATTGAACATCTTTTACTTTTCAAAGATCTTGGACATAATATCACACAATAATTAAGTTCTTATTGTATTTTGAGTCCTGACTAGTGAAGTGAGTAACTAGTGAGAATTTTTCTGTACTGTTCACTAAATACATTCATTGAGCCAAAAATGTTGTCAAACTTTCTTTTTTTGTGTAAGTCATTGTAAAATTATCTTTTTAATTTACTGTTTAACTGGAATCACTCCAAGTTCTGCAGTGGTCATGGAACACACAATAGCATTAATATTTCAAATGAATGTCCTTTTATCAGAATTGGCATGTAGTAGAAATGAGTTTCTTTTTAGGAATACGTAATAGCTGAATGCATAAAAAGGAAGGTACCCTATATTATTTCAGTATGATATTCCTTTAGTGTCCTAGTCAAAGTTGCCTTAGTCAATATTGTTGGGTTTCAATGTGCCTTTTCACGGCTGCTTTATCTTTAATTATTAATTAAACTCTGGATTATGAAGGAAATGAATTGCTGTGTAAGTATTTACTATTGCAAAGAAAATATTACAATTTTATCTATTTTACATTTATCATTTTTAAATAATACCATGTTGCAGTTAAGTTAATGATACCAAAGTTGGACCAGAAATATTGCCATTTTTTCCCCAGGTGCTTTTTTTTGGAAATCAGAAATCAGAAAAACTGAATATTGGCACAATTGCCAGATTCCATATATTAGTCTTGAAAGCCACCTTCTCTGAACTGTTTCCAATGTATCATTCTTACATGAGCTTCTTTTGCAATTTTTAATGTATATAAATGTGTACATGAATTGTGGCTGAACAAGCAATATTGTAATATATGATGGGAAGGATTCTGTAAGAGACGATCACATAGGTACAAGGAGAATAGAAATGCAATGCTTTTCAGAGTAATTAAAGATGTCATAATTGTTTATTGTGTCATGTATTTTCATTGAAATAATTTAAGATTTAAAACTTTGTTTTTGCTTTCAGATTAACCAACTAGAGGAAGCGGATTATACTTTAGAGAAACAAATCCAGGACTTGTTGCAAACTAAAGATGATGTAACCCAGCAAGTGGATAAACTAACAAACAAGAACCAGGAATTCTCCAAGGAACTTAGTGAAATAGAGCGATTAGCTGAGAAGCTTGTAAAAGATAAGGAATTAGCTCTAACTGTTGCATGTAATGAAGCAAAAATAGCTGAGGTGGGTTAGAGTTCAGTTTACCTGCATTATGATATTTTGCTCAAGTTGATTTTGCATAAATTTCTTTAAATTTTAAAGCAATTTTACTTTGGAAGACTTATGTGCAAAAAGAGCTTGGAAATCATTGTTGTTGATTCATCAAGAAATCTAAAGCAATAATTCTCAGTTGATTTATGTGATTCCCAAAATAAAATTGGCTTTGTCTTGAATCATCACGTAAAATATTGTAATGTTCATAAAGCTAACAAAGGTAGAATAGACCAACATTTTGATCTAATTGTCTGTAAATAAGAGAATTTCTGCACCCTGTACATCCAAGTGAGAAATTGAGTGAATTACTTTTGTCCTGGAAAAATTTGGAAAACTTCACTCATCCATTCTTTCTGAAGTTTGGTTCTCAATTGTGGCAGCATCAATGTGTTTTACAAAAAAAAACTGATGTACTTAGAGGAACCCTCCTTCAGAATTTAGGATCCAAAAAGTCAAGGAAAAATATTTGAACTTTTTCATTTTTAACCATTTTGTCCCTTCAATCTCTTAATCAAATCATGGCTGATTTATCTCAATATTTTTCTTTTTTGTATTTCCTAATCTTTTACTAATGTTATGTTGTAAGTTACAGCTGGCAAGGTATTAGTTCTTCTTAAACACCCATTTTTTTTCCCTTAAAGTTCTTTTGCCCTAATATCAATAAATTCTCAAATACCAACATTAATAGGTTATGGCAGTGAGTGGAACACTGGCTGAAATCATTACAAGATGTGAAGAGAAAGGCGCCAAGGCAGAGATCCCAATGTGAAATTGATTGTGACACTTCAATTTTTGGAGGGATTTGATCAACTAAAGAAAATAAAGGATTCTCTAGTAGATGTTGGTTGCAGATTGTATAATAGATTGTGTCTAGAACTCACTGTGTGAAAGGGTGGGCCGACAATCTGTATCTGTTCAGGAATTGCAGTTCAACTGCTCTTACACCATTGCCATCTACCATTTATCAGGCAGATCCTTTTTGACAGACCTAATCAGTTGCCCTCTGCCGCCACCACCCTCAGTCTGTGGTACTGGTTCTTGCCCTCAATTTTTCTTATAGCTGCTCATATTTTCTGCAAACTAAAAGTGTAGCCATGGACATGGGGCATGAGCCCCAGATGTGTAGGCCTTTTCATCTGCTTTGTGGAACAGTTCATGTACCAAGGCTACAATTCTCCCTCTACCTTTTTCCCTCCTGCTAATTCCCTGCAAATGGGACAAGTACTAGACTGCCCTTTCTCCTCTTCCCTACCCATTATTCAAGACCCCAAACGTCTTCAGGGTGAGGTGATACTTTACCTATGAGTCTGTCAGGATCATCTGTTGTATCCATTGCTCCTGCTGTGGCCTCTTATAAACAATGAAACCCGATATAGATTTGGGAACCACTTTGTTGGACACATTCATTCTGTCTGCCACAAAAGGCAGGCTGTCCTGGTGGCTACGTGTTTCAATTCAACTTCCCATTCTGAATTTTGTTCATAGCTGCCTCTACTGCCACACTGAGGCCAAACTCAGTTTGAAGGAGCAGCAACTCTTACTCCATCTGGATAGCCTCAACAGGTTTAATTTCTCTAACTTCAAGTATAACTCCAGCCTCCCCCTTTTTTCCCCATTCCCTTTCTGGTTATCTTCTCACCCCTTCTCATTTGCCCATCACCTCCACTAGATCTCCTTCCCTTTCTTCCATGATCCAAAGTCCTTTCCTATCTAATTCTTCCTTCATCCCTTTACCTCTTTCATTTAGAACCTGCAAGCTTGTACTACTACCCCTCCCCCATCACGCCTTCTTGATCTGACTTCTGCACTCTTCCAACCCTGATGAAAGGTTTCAGCCCAAAACACTGGCTGCTTATTTCCCTTCACAAATGCTGTCTGATTTGCTGAGTTCTTACTGCTTTTTCTGTGTTGTTCAAGATCTCCAGCATCTGCAGAATCCCTTGTGGTTAATCCAGTTCCCTTTTCAACATCATGGTTGAATGCTACTCTGCACCATATGAAGTGCTTTCCAATTCCCGAAAGCTCAATGCGCTGTCGGTAGTGCTGCTTCCTGAATCACTCTGGATTTTGTCTTCCCAGAAACAGGGTGTAGCAATTCCAATAAAAATGGATTGTGCACTTGCCTTATTACATAGCCATTGGCAGTCAGAAATAGCCTTGACTGTCTTATTTGAAAAAGCACTGTGAAATGCCATTCAACTTCCTACTGGTGTTCAGCTCCATTGCAAGTTCTGATATAAACCAATGGATCTCTAATAGTCTCATTTAAAGTGAAGATTGGTGTCATGATCATAACACTTTTCTCAATAATTCCTGTTGCAATGTTGCACCTCACTCCAATTAGCTTGTCACAAGGGTGGGAGTTTTTATGAAAAACGGGGCTTTTCAATGTAACAAAGATCAGTTTACAAGTTACAAGATGCAGATAGCACTCAACTTTTGTAAATACACAAAGATTAGCTTCAAGTTGACATTAATGTTTTACAATCCCAAGACAAAGTTCCTTGATGAATTTCACTGTACCACACTGCCCTTTGACAGTATTTTCTGGTGCGACCCTGGAAAGAGGGTACCTGTTTCATTATTTGTTGCAGCTCTATAAAACCCTGGTTAGATCACACTTGGAATGTTGTGTTCATTTCTGGTCACCTCATTATAGGAAGGGTGTGGAAGCTTTGGAGAGGGTGCAGAGGAGATTAATTTGGATGTTACTTGGATTGGAGTGCATGTCTTAAGAGGTTGAGTGAGCTAGAGGTTTTCTGTTTTGGAGAGCAGTAGGATGGGAGGTGACTTGATAGAGGCACACACGAGAAGAGTGAACATATAAATTTCTTTTCCCAGGGTGGAGATGGCTAAGAAAAGGAGGTATAATTTTAAGGTGATTGGAAGAATGTGTAGGGGGGGGGATGTCAATGGTAAGTTTTTGCATAGAATCATGGGTGTGTGCAGTGTGCTGCCAGCAGTGGTGGTAGAGGCAGATACATTAGGGACATTTAAGAGACTCTTAAGACAAGCATATGGATGATAAATGGAGAGCTATATAGGAGGGAAGGGTTAGATTGATCTTGGAGTAGATTAAGAGGTTGGTATGACATCGTAGGGCAAAGGGCATGACTGGAGTTATGTTCTGTGTTTACCATCTCTTAGGACCTATGTCTCTGAGTGAGGTCAGTGATGAATTCCACCATTGCCTTCAATGTTCTAGCAGAGTTTTTGAGGGAAAATAGCATTTAAAGAGGTGTATCTCATATCTGAGATATATTATGTATCATAATGTACTGAATTGTTGTCCCTGGTCTCATTTTTGCTTCAGAAAAACTGGACTATTTATAGATGACACCTCAGGGTATTCAAAAATGTTAACATTGCTGACTTTACAAAATTCACTGGGAGAATAAAGGAGCCAATATGAGTGTCCTCTTCCCCAGGCACTACTGAGACCTTAAGTACACTTCAATCAGCTACTTTGGGAAGACAACAATTTGAGGTTGTACTGGAAGCCTTGAAAGAATGAAACATCTCCACTGATTACTGCAAGTTTCTGGTCCATACCAATCACAGTAGGGTAGAAGTGTTTGTGATCATTTTGAGAACCTTGAAGTTGTGCAGCAGGAAGCACGCAGAGACCCTCTGCAAGTGACAGGAGGATTGAACTATCTCACAAACTACTCACCCGCTTGCCCTGTCAGCTATCTCCTACCCTACTTGGTTCACATATTGTCAGCTCAGTGTCATTAAGACCTCAAGCATCCAGCATCTTGAAAAGGAAATTAACATATGAAACAGCAGTACAAAGGGCCTTGTTCAAAGAAAAGTCAACAGTGAAAGTTTCCTCTGGAATGGTTTCAGTAATTTGAGGAAAAATTCTCAAATGATTTGACAAGAGAAAAGTAAATGAGTAGGGAAAAAACTAGATTCTGGCAATCTGAAATAGAAACAAAATATTGGAAGCAGCAGATTGTGCAGAAGAGGCGGAAAGAGAAATGGTTAATATTTCAGATCTTAAGATACTTTGTATGAACTGGGGAAGAGAAAAATAAAGTTAGTTTTCACTTGTAGAGCTGGTGGCGTAAGGATAGGTGGAACATGGGAAATATCTGATAAGGTGAGACCAAATGGATTAATATGGCAGTTTGAAGTGCACAATACTTTGTGTCATTTGTACAAGATTCCATGAAGTCAGACAGGGATGGAATTGTAAACTTTGCAATTGCACAGTATCAATGTGTTCCGTCTGGGCTGTAATACTGTTCATGACTTTAAAGCACAAATTGCCTTTAAGCCTCGTAGATTCTCAGTCATGTCATCTTTGTGCAGCAGCTTAACTATCTAATCCTTTTTAATGGCTTTGAGTCCCTTTCTCCTCCAAACAAGCCAAGAGGAAAACCTTTTAGTGCAAAGTGCAGTAAACCAGTACTACTATTTAATTTGATTCTTAAAGTGCTGATTGAAATTCATGATTAATGTAAAAGGAAAACTTGGTTTTCTTATTCAAACACTGCTTTTAAGAGCATTTACTTTTTCTACCCCTGAACCTCCTGCCAACAGTTCATTGTTTGATGTGCTCATCTCCTACTGTTTAATATAGATTTGGCAAGGCTGAAAACAGATTAAAAATGATTCCCATTTTTCTTTCTGACATTGAAGGTGGCTATTTCAGCCCATTGTGTCTGTGTTAGCCAACAGAGTAATGCTATTCCCCAGATGTTTTCCTTTTAACCCTGTCTCCCCATGTTCTACCTCACCTCACCCCAACTCTAGGCCAATTTACCTACCAATGCTTCAGAATTAGAATCAGGTTGAATATCACTGACATATGTCATGAAATGTGTTGTTTTGTGGCAGCAGTACATTGCAATACATAATAATAAAAACCTATAAATTACAATAAGAAAACCATAAAAAATAAATAACTAGTGTAAAAAGAGCAAAAAAAAGTAACAGTGAAGTAGTGTAGATTGTTTCTTTGTCTATTCAGAAACCCATTGGTGGAGGGGAAGAAACTGTACCTAAAACATTGAGTACCTTCAGGCTCCTGTACCTTCAGGCTCCTATACCACCATCATGGTGGTAGTAATGAGAAGAGAGCACATCCTGGGTGATGGAGGTCCTTAGTAAAGGGTACTGCCTTTTGAAGATGCCCTCTGGGGAGGCTGGTGCCCATGATGGAGCTGGCTGAGTTTACAACTTTCTGCAGCTTTTTTCAGATCCTGTACAGTGGCCCTTCCATATCAAATAGGGATGCAACCAGTTAGAATGCTTTCCGTGGTACATCTGTAGAAATGTATGAGAATTTGGTGATGTACCAAGTCTCCTCAAACTGCTAATGAAATATTGCTGCTGCTGTGGCTTCTTTGTAATTTGCATCAATATGTTGGGCCCAAGATGGATCTTCAGAGATGTTGACACCCAGGAACTTGAAACTACTCATCTTTTTCACTGCTGTTTCCTCAATGAAGATGGTGTGTGTTCCCTCGACTTCTTCCTGAAGTCCACAATCAATTCCTTGGTCTAACTGATATGAGTGTGATGTCGTCGTTGTGACACCACTCAATTAGCTGATCTAGCTCACTCCTGTATGCCTCCTTGACCATCTGAAATTCTGTTAGTTGTGGTCACCAGCAAATTTATAGATGGTGTTTGAGCTGTGCCTAGCCTCACAGTTGTAGTTGTAAAAAGAGTAGAGCAATGCAGTAGGCACACATCCTTGAGGTGCGCCAGTATTGGTTGTCAGTTATTTCCAATCAGCACAGACTGATCTCCTGATGAGGAAGTGAAGGATGCATTTGCTGACGGAGGAGGTACAGAGGCTCAGATTTGCTCTTTGGTTTCCTCCCACATCTTTGGGATGCAGGAGGAAACCGGAATATCCAGAATGACACACACAGGCTAGGCAACGCTTAGGGAAAAGAGTAAACAGTTGATGTTTCGGGCTGAGACCCTTCTTCAAGACTTGGCTTGAAACATTGACTGTTTACTCTTTTCCATAGGTGCTGACTGGCCTGCTGAGTTTCTCCAGTAATTTTTCTCAGCAATATTTTATTGTTTTTTTTTAAATCAAGAAAGCATAGGTTTGTGCAGTATGTAACAAATGTCCAATTCACATCTATGAAAGAGATGCACCCATAGTACAATTATGCTTTGGTTGCCTCCCTGCCCCGATCTACCCCTCCCAATCCCCATCTCCAAGCCATCATTGCATTAGCAAAAAGGGTTAACCAGAACCTTTATCCCCACAGAGCTGCATTGGTATAGAGAAGGTGTATTTTCCTAACACATAAACTGTTGTATGTTTACATGCCTGAGTTCATAGAATTTTACCGGAGAATGATGAAAGTCAGAGTTATGTGCAGAGGAAAGGAAAAAGGGATGAACCTTTAGTTTGGCTGGGAGTCCTGAAAATATTCAAGAAAGGGTTTGCATACCTTTTGGAACTTTATGTCTGAATTGAGAGTTGAATAATGGATATTCTCAAGGTATAGACTGGACGTGATGTCCCTAAGCCACTGAGCATGGGTGGACGGGGCAGCATCCCTCCACCTGAGCAAGACTGCACGCCTGGCCAAAAGAGAGGCAAAAGACAGTATGCGACGTTTGGTCAGACTTAGGTGCATGTTCCCCTCTCCGGAGGTGCTGAAAAGAGCAATCAAAGGGTTAGGTTCCAAATTGTAATTAAGTATTTAGGATAGAGTTTGGAAAACATATTTCTAGTATTTTTCCAAGCTAGGGCATGTTCAGTACATGTGAATAAGGGAAGCTTTGCCCCTTTTGCATTTGTCGTAGCAGGGATTAACATCTGGGTAAATGTGAGATAACTTAGTTTTAGATATATGGGCCCTGAGTATGAATTTGAACTGTAACAGGGAGTGGCGGGCACATAAAGAAGTTGAGTTAATTAACTAGAGAACTGAATTTAAATCTCGCTCCCAGGCAGTTTTAATTTTGTCAGGGGGGGGGCTCACCTCAATGACCTTTGCACAATGAATTCATGCAGAGAAACATATCAACGACGTTTGTGTCAGGTTCCTCAAGGAACTTTGATAACAAAGGGCTGATAAAATGTCTAATTTGCAAATATCTGAAGAAATGAGTGTTGGGTAAGTTAAACTTTGCAGACAATTGTTCAAATGATGCAAAGCAGTTGTCTATAAAAAGATCTTTAAAGCGCCTGATGCCCTGTCTGTACCAGTTTTGAATTGTTGGATCATGTATAGAAGGCTGGAAGAGGTGATTATGTAGAATAGAACTTGAAAGAGAGAAGCCATAGAGACTACTATACTTTCTGAACTGAACCCATACTCTCAGGGTGTGCCTGATAACAGGATTAGCAATTGGTTTAGGTGTAAGAAAAGGGAGTGCAGATCCAAGAAGTGCAGAAATAGAGACATTCTTAATAGAGTTCAGCTCCATTGCCATCTATATTGGGCAGTCAGATTGGTTGTGGAAATGAGACCAAAAGATGAGATAGCATATGTTAGCTGCCCAGTAATATAAGCGGAAATTGGGCAGAGCCATGCCCCCAACACATTTAGATTTTTGAAGATGGACTTTATTCAGTCGGGGACGCTTGCCCTTCCATAGGTAGGATGATATGACTGAGTCTAGCAAGTCAAAGAGGACTTTAGAAATGAAAATTGGTATGGATTGAAGAAGGTATAAGATCTGAGGAAGGATGTTCATTTTGTCAACATTAATTCAGCCCATCAGGGACATGAACAGGGGTGACCACTATGCTAGGCTCTATTTTGTATGATTTAACAAATTAGTGAAATTTTCTCCAAAAAGATGTTTATAATTCCTTGTTACTGTGACACCAAGGTGAGTAAATTGCTTATTCACTTCCTTAAAAGGGAGGTTATGGAACTCTGATGCTTGTGCTTCCCCATTTATTGGAAAGAGTTCACTCTTGTGTAAATTAAGTTTATATCCTGAAAACAGGCTAAATTTGTTAAGGAGTGAGAACATGGGGGGATAAGGAGGTGATCGGGTTTGATATAAAAAGTAAAAGGTTGTCAGCATAAAGGGAGACTTTGTGCTCAACTCCCTCCCTCCAAATCCCCGTCAGATCCGCACAACTGCGGATCGCAATCGCCAGTGGCTCTGTGGCCAGATTGTAAAGTAACGGGGTTAAGGGGCACCCTTGGTGGGTTCCACGTTTGAGATTGAAAGGTTGGGATTGCTGAGAGTTGGTCAAAACAGAGGCAGTGGGACATGTATATAACAGTTTAATCCATGTGATGCAATGTGGTCCAAAATCAAATTTTTCTAAAACAACAAAGAGCTAATTCCATTCCACCCAGTCAAACGCTTTCCCTGTGTCTATGGAGATAACACATTCAGGAATCCCAACTGAAGGTGAGTATAAGAGATTTAAAAGACGGTGTATGTTTTAAAAAAAAGGGAGACTGTTTTTGATAAAACTGGTTTGGTCTTCGGAAATTATAGAGGGTAGGAGGTTCTCCAATCTACGGGCCAGAACTAAGATTTTGACATCAACATTTAACAGAGTTCCTCCAGTATTTTGTTGTATTGCTTTGGATTTCCAGCATTTGCAGATTTCCTCATGTTTGTGAAATCCAGAGTGAGTCCAATGTTCACAGGAAGGACATGGAAATTCCACACAGACTGCACTGGAGATCAATACTGAAACTAGGTTGCTAAAGACTGTGATGTTTCACTTCCATCAGTTGTGCCCTAATAGTGTGTATAGATATTTACTATTTTTTTTACTACATCACTTTGTGTAACATCTGTAGTAGAGAGAGTCTGATTGAACTTCCAGCAGAAAGGAGATCTGGTATTCATGGCAAAGCATTCTGACAGCAATACTGACTTCAACTCTTCCTGATTTCCAGCTTTCTGAGAGTTCCAAGGTTTTCACTCCCAGGAATTGAGAAACCAAGTGAGTGGTGGTGTATTTTGTTACCATGTCCTTGTAGGCTTCAAGATGAAGGAAAGGAGTAAAAATACCCTTTATTTGTTGAGACCCAATTAATGCAGATGTCAGCATTCACACCATAATGGAGGTGATGACAAGTGCATGAACAAGCATAAGACATGAGGCCTTTGGCGCTTTCTTGAGTGGCAGGCTGGAAATGAAGTTGAACGTTAAGATCAAAGCTTTGCATAAAGGTAGTCTCCTGGATATTAATGGTGAATTCTTGAAGCTCTCTGCTTGTAACTAAGAGGAGTAGTAGGTGGGGTGAGGTGTAGTATGTGGGCATAATATGACTGAGTTCAACTTTAAACTTAGTTGATTATACCTTTGCATTGCCCTTTATCACACAGTAAAAAGATAATGCGCAGATTTAGTTCAGTGTGAGCTTTGGCATATTTGTCCTGCATTTGACTTGAGAGGAGTTCCAGGGTTGGTCGGGCTGCTTGATGGAGAAACATTATTTTGTTAGTGCTTCGTGTTTCATTTAAATCTTGCTGGACTATGTTATTTGCTGCCAAAATAGTAAATTCCTATCTTCAGATAGAATGTTGAAGGGGGTTTATCCAGGCATTTATATTACCTAGAGTTTGGGGAGGGGACTGGCATAAGTCTTGTCCCACTTGTGAAATTGCTGTAAAGAAAAACATGGGCTTTTTCTTTGCACCTTGAATGTCTCCCTTGATCTATTAGCTTTGATTTGATGTGGAATTCTATACTATTTGAGGAACTTTTCATTGTTATAAAGCATGTTTTAGTTTTTTAGGATACATTATGGTAAAGTAATATTAAAATTACCCAGTTTCTTCTTGCTATTATGCCTCTGTCTTGGTGGGGAAGGGAAGAGAAAGGATATCCACAGATACCCACTGCATTTGACAAGGTCCCCCATGAGAGACTCATCCAGAGAGTCATGAAGCATGGGATCAGTGGAACCTTGGCTGTTTGGATAAAAAAATTGGCTTACAGGAAGAAAGCAGAGGGTAGTAGTGGAAACAAAGTGTTCTGCCTGGAGGTCGGTGACTAGTGGAGTGCCGCAAGGATCTGTCCTGGGACCTCTGCTCTTTGTGATTTTTATAAATGACCTGAATGAAGAAGCAGAAGGATGGGTGAGTGAGTTTGCAGATGAGATGAAGATTGGAGGAGTTGTGGATGGAGCTGTAGGTTGTCAAAGGTTACAAGAGGATATAGACAGGATGCAGAGTTGGGCAGAAAAGTTGCAGATGGAGTTCAATCCGGACAAGCGTGAGGTGATGCATTTTAGAAGGACAAACCAGAAGACTGAGTAAAGGATTAATGGTCAGTTACTTAAGAGTGTGGATGAACAAAGAGACTTTGGGGTTCAAATCCATACATCCCTCAAGATTGCTGCACAGGTTGATAAGATAGTTAAGAAGGCCTGTGGGATGCTAGGCTTCATAAATAGGGGGATTGAGTTCAAGAGTAGAGAGGTCATGTTGCAACTCTACAAATCTCTGGTAAGACCACACTTAGAGTATTGTGTTCAGTTCTGGTCACCTCATTATAGGAAGGATGTGGAAGCTATGGAGAGGGTGCAGATGAGATTTACCAGAATGTTTCTTGGATTGGAAAACAAGTCTTATGAGGCAAGGTTAGCAGAGCTGGGACTTCTCTCTTTGGAGTGTAGAAGGATGAGAGGGGACTTGAAAGAGGTCTACAAGATTATGAGAGGCATAGATTGGGTGGATAGCCAGTACCTGTTTCCCAGGGCACGAATTGCAAACACCAGAGGGAATATGTACAAAGTTAAGGGAGGGAAGTTTAGGGGAGACATCGGGGTAAGTTTTTTACACAGAGGGTTGTGGGTGCCTGGAATGACTTGACAGGAATGGTGGTGGAGGCTAAAACATTAGGAATATTTAAGAGCCTCTTGGATAGGCACATGGATGAAAGAAGAATAGAGGGTTACAAGGTAGTGTGGGTTTAGTACTTTTAAAGGAATATATGGGTTGGCACAACATCAAGGGCCAAAGAGCTTGTACCGTGCTGTAGTATTCTAGTGTCTAGTGACTTCTCTAAATACGACTCTTATCCTGTCTACAAAATTAGATGGTAGGAATAAAATTGAATGTGCATTTAGGGCAGAATTACAAGTACACCAAAGTAAAATAAGATTGACTTGTCGGTTTGTTACCAAGATGCAAAGTAATGCATTTTTATGTGGATTTGTATGCCTTAAAAGGTAATGAATGGTGACATGATTGTATTTACATCATAATGCATCCTGTATGCATCATAAGATGAGTAATTGTTTTTATACTGTCTGTTGGATGGCATATCTAACCTGTATTTAGATGCAGGTGTCACTTAATTGAAACAGATGTGAGCATTTACTTTCAATTTTTTGATGGTACTGTATTGTTGAAGTGTAATAATTGAATTTCTTTGTAATAGATTGAAATTGAAAAGCAAGAGAGGGACATTGTTGTGTTGGACCAAGCCATCGTAAAACTCAGATCAGTAAGTGCTGCTGTCATTTTGCAGACTCAGAACAGAAACTGATTTAGAATGATTATTTTTTTAATATTAACCAACAAAGATATACTGAGGTAGAATTCCAATCTAAGTAAGCTTGTTCAGTGCTTTAACTAGACTAGATTTTCACACTATGATTTCTTTTAGAAAAGAAGCTATCTGTCAAGAAGTATGGGCAAAAAATATTCCTTATTAATGACTCAGATACTGCATATTTGATGGTATTAGTTTTGCTTTAGTGGATTGGAATGGTGCTGGGGCTTGAATCAATAAGAAAATTCAATGTCAATTCAGGAATAACAATGTAACGTTTTCCAACTCTTTCTATGCTACATCGATGATTACTTTGTGCTGCTTCATGCACCCTTACTGAGCTCGTCAATTTCATAAACTCTGACTTCAACTTCCACCCTGTCCTCAGATTTACTTGGTATATGTCTGACTCCTCTCTCCCTTTTTCAATCCACTGCTTCCATCTCTGACATCTTTTCTAAACCTGACTAACAGGTATCTTTCTACCTTGTCGCTTGTAAAAATGCTATTCCCTTTCTCAGTTCCTCCATCTCTGCTGCACCTGTTCTCAGGATGAGGCTTTACATTTTAGAACATCTGTTTGATTAATACGACTGGATATTACAATCCCTAAAGTTCCTGCACTGCACTTGACTTGAGTGGAAGTCGTTCTTAAAGATGACCACTAGATGATGTTACTACCATTATGACACATCTTCAGTTGTGTACCTCAACATCACTGGGTGTTTCGGCCTTTTATCACAAGACACCCTCAGCTGAAGCAGGCCCACCAGAGGCTGATCAGGCCTTGGGTGTGTGTAACATGGTTAGTCTCTAGATGGTCACTTGGCAGCCCAGACAGCATCTCTTCTTTTCAGCCACAGCCAGTGACTGCTCATTTCGGCGGCATTAGCAAGTGCTTTGATTGCTTTCCTATGGGCCTGCCCTATGACTCCTACTTCCCTCAGCAGCCTTACAGTGGAACTGGCTACAAAGCCCCTGCACCCCACCTCAACTGGTCGCACTTTTACGTTCTAGCCTCGTCCCTCTGCTTCAACTGCAAGGTTGGCATATCGCAGCCTTTTCTGTTCGTAAGCATCCACAGCATCCTCCCAGGGGACTGTCAGCTCAGTGATAAAGAGGAGTTGAACCAAAGGACCAGGTCAGGCCGCAGGTTGGTCGTTGCAATTACAGGTGGGAAGGTAAGTTTCTGGCCTAAGTCAACACGCATTTCCCAGTCCCATGTTGTAAGGCAAGGGGTTAGCCCCCGGTTTCTCTCCTTCCCGGATGAAGGATGATAATTGTGGGACCGTTGACTGGGTATCGAGAGGCCTGGCATTGGTGGTTACTCTCTTACACTCAAGTTCAGCTGCCAAACACCTCAGCACTTGGTTGTGTCGCCAGGTATATCTGCTTTGTATTAGACTGGTCTTGCAACTAACCATGCCAGAACTGCGCACAGAGTACAGGCTGGATCCTCTCCCAGCCAGAGATTTAGGCTTGTAGGAGAGGGCAGGACATCATATGTTGCTCTGATGATGAAGCTCAATCTGTTTGACTTCATGCTCCACAACTTACTCCTTGTGATTTTCCTCCTATCAACACCCTCCCACCTCATCCAGCAGCATTGCCTGGCTTGGGATATTGCTATGGCAAATCTGGCTGCTTCTTGTTCCTCCACCACTAGGTGCTGCCATTCAGTTCTAGTAGCCTTTTGCCAGGTTGGTTTCATTACTCCAAGTCAAAGCCTCCTCTGCCCTGTTGGGCATAGCCCACTATGTCCTGGTGTCGGATGGCAGCTTCTGCGTCCAGTACTGCTGTGGCTGGGGTCCATTTCTTCCCTGTTGCTAGAGCAGGAGCAATTCCTCTTACGATTGGGTCCCGAGATTTTTTGAGTGTCATTTCCAGCCTTGCTTTGGCAGATTTGTGTTCCTCCACCAAGCTAGAAATTGGGAAAGAAAGGGCTCCATTTCTGTAAAGTCCTATGCTGCAAAGGCATCTCAGTAGCCCAAGTCACTTCCTCACATGTGAGTTCACCAGCCTCTCCAGCCGATTTGCATGAGACGTAGTGACCTCATGGCCACACAAGTAGGGCAGCTGTCCAAACTGAAAGCACCAAAGCTGCAACCTCCCTGGGAGAGCAGTGTTGTTGATTAGCTTGAGGCCACTGATTGTATCCTGCCCTAGTTGTTTCATCTGCTCGGTGTGTCTGAGGTCTGTGTTGTACCAGCAACTGAGGCTTTTGATGGGCTTTTCCAGGACTGGCTCAGTGGTGATACACAACCTTATGTTGGTGAGCTGGCCTTTGACAATTGAGATACTGCGAGACTTACTGGGTTTGATCTCCATTCGTGCCCATTTGATGTTTCCCCGGAGTTTATCCAGCAGGCATTTGGTGCATGCTTTTGTTGTTGTTGTTATTGTGGTCATGTCATCCACGTACGCCCTGATTGGAGGAAGATGCAGCCCATTCTTCAAGTGTTTCCCTCCGACCACCCACACCGGGTGTGTTCTTATAGAACCTGTATGGGATGCCATTGGGCCCTGGAGCTGATGCTGATCTTGCTCGTTTAACATTACTTTCCGCCTCCCTCCATGTAGGGGGCCTTGCGTCCATCTGGTGCTCAGGTGGGTGGATTGGTGGCATGTCATTTGGGATGGTGACTGGCTCATGCCTCTGGTTGTCAGAGTGGGTCTTCCTCAGCAGTTTCCTCACAGGTACTCTAAGGACCCTGCTCTTCTCCTTGCCAAAGAGGCCTTTGACAAACTTGTAAGCGTCTCTGTAGAAGCTTGCCCTCGCCTGTTCTTTCCTCTTATGTTGTTTTCTCAAGCATTCTGCTCTTTGCAACTTTGTCAAGCACTGCTTTATTTTTGCTTGTAATAACTCGAGTCCTTTCCTTTCCCCTTCTGTGGACATCCTTCACTGTTTCCTCAGTTGTCTCCTTTCCTTCACCAGTCTTTCGATTTCCTGCTGTTTCCTAGACTTAGGCTGGACTGAAGGTTCCTTCTGTGTCCTCTGTTTTTACACTCCAAATCTCTCTACCCCATAGCTATTTATGGTGTCTCCCCACTTCTCCAGTTTTCTTTTCACACTTCTGTTCAGTCCTCCTAGAAGATGGACTGTGTTGATTATCTCCCACTCATTCTTCTGGCAGGATTTGGGTCACAAGATTTGGGGCTTCCATCCTTTCATCTTCCTCTCTGCTGCTAGTCATGACTGGTTGGGCTCTGGACTCGTGTCTGATGGTGGATCTGTGCTTGGTTGAGCTTCGCCTGGGATGCTGATACCCTGTGGACTGTGGTGTTTGTCCTGCCACTGGGCTTCACTTGACTGATTTGAACTACCTCTTAGAAGGCAACACGAGTGAATCTGCAGATGCTGGAAATAAATAAAAACCACAAAAAGCTGGCAGAACTCAGCAGGCCAGACAGCATCTATGGGAGGAGGTAATAACAACGTTTTGGGCCGAAACGTCGTTATTACCTCCTCCCATAGATGCTGTCTGGCCTGCTGAGTTCTGCCAGCATTTTGTATTTTTTTACCTCTTAGAAGGTAATGGTCAATGCAAAGCACCTCGCTGAACTTTCTCAGGCACTTTTTCCTGCCCTGGTGGATCTTAAGCCCCTTCTCTGATGTTATCTTTTTCCAGCCACAGATGTAGCATTGTAGTTTGTGTCCTGCCACTGCTGCTGCTCTGTCAAATGCCGTGCTAGTTGTCTGTTTCGTTGTTGTTTCCATTCCTAGATCTGTTACCGTCTAGTCTGTCAGTGAGTATTCTTGCGCCCCCACTGTCACAGACTCAAGGGGTATTCTTCGTCTTGAAGTTTTCATGGCCATAAATGGGTGGATCTAATATGCTGTCTAGCAATCAATCCTGCTGGCACGAGTAGCTAGCCCATGTCAGCCCTGGTGGGGTCTGTTCCGTCCTGTCAGCAGTCTCTCCAGGCCGTCACCAGCTCTCTCCCTGGTTGTCAACTGCCCTTTTGCAGCAGTCACTGGAGATATTCTCATTCAAAGAATGGGGTTTTCCTTCCTCCATCAATGATGCTCTCTCACCTGCATTTCTAGGATTTCCTGCACATCTGCCCTCATCCCATCTTCCCCTCACTGTAACAGAGGTAATGTTCCCTTTGTCCTTGCCTTCAAGTGAAGTTTATTGTATATAATGGATATAACCATATAATGTATATAGAAATTAGACAAAGTTTCTCTGAACCAGGGTGTAAAGCACAATTGTACAAATAACATACATAACGTATAGCTTCTGAAGGTAAGAGTAGATTCTACAGATGAAACACCCATAAATAACAAACCGAAGTGCATAAATTAGATATTGTAAGGTATGGAACAGATTAACCAGTGGCACTTAGAAGGTGATGCAGCAGGGAGTTCAGAAGCCTAATGGGCTGCAGAAAGAAGCTGTTTCCCATCCTGACCATTCTCGATTTTATGCATTGGGTCTCCTGCTGATGGTAAGAAGTCAGAGGATTCTGGATGAATGGGTGGGATCCACACATGAGCCTCAGTGTCCAGCATATCATTCTCCATTTGCAAAGGGATCCTACCACTAAACACAGCTTTCTCTATCCCCACTGTCTGCTTAGTGCAGGGATTGCTCTCCACATGACTCCTTTGTCCACTTGTCCCTCCACACTGATTTCCCTCCTGGAACATCTGAAAGCAGGACAAGTGCTGAACCTGCCCTACACCTCCTTCCTCAACACCATTCACAGCCTGAAACAGCCCTTCCAAGAGAGGTGACGCTTCAGTTGTGAGTCTCTTTGGGTCATCTGTTGTATCTCGTACTCCTGTTGCAGCCTCCTGTAGATCAGTGAGACTCAACATAGATTGGGGGACTACCTGGTCAAGCGTGTTTGCTCTGTCTGCCACGAAAGGTGGGAATTCCCAGTGGCTACCCATTTCAAATAGACTTCCCATTCCCATCCCAACATATCAGTCCGTGACTCCCTCTACTGCCACCATGAGGACATAATCAATTTGGAGGATCAATACCTCATATTCTTTCTTTTCAAATCTTTTTATCATTTTTATTCAAAAATACACAGGTACATCGAAGTAACAACACAAAAAAATATCTTAAAGATTGAAAATTTTTGTGAATGAAAAAACCCCCTACTAAGCAAGAAAAGTGAGAGAGAAAAAAAGAACCCATTGAGGGCACAACCCCGGAGCCATGGGTCATATAGAAAGCTTCTAAAAATAAACATCAAACCACCAACAAGAAGAAAAAAATAGCTCATATTCTGTCTCAGTAGTCTCCAAACTGAAGGTGTGATAATTGATTTCACTGACACAGTAATTTTTCCTCCCTCCACTTTCTCTTTTCTCACAGATGCTGCCTGACCTGCTGAATTCTTTCAGCGTTGTGTACGTATCCTCCTCCTTCAGCTCTTTACCTCTTCCACCTATCACATTCCAGCTTCTCACTTCAGCCCCTCTCCCTACCTTTCCCTCACTTGGTTTTACCTGTCACCCACCAGCTTCTTATTCTGGTTTCGTTCCCTTTCCCTTCCAGCCCCGATAAATGTTCTTGGCCCAAAACATTGACTGTTTATTACCCTACATAGATGCCACCTGACTTGCTGAGTTCCTCCAGCATTTTTTTGTGTTTTGCAACATCTTGTTATTTGGCATATATGTTAAATGCCTCCAGTTTATAGTTTTTCTCCCCTTCTCCAGGACACAGCAAAATCCAAACAGCAACTTGAGGAAATTAGAGCAGAATTACAGGCGAAGTCCGAAGGGAGTAATGGGGCGATAACTTCGTTTGAGAATTGTCAACAAAATAAAGCTGAGAAAGCTTTTGATAAAGGTTAGCTGTTAATTAAAAAAATTCAGATGTATAAAAATTATCAATGAGATAAGAAATTCTGTTATCTAAACCTTGGTCTGTGCCAATGATTTTCAGCCAGAGCAATAATGAAACCCCAGAGCGCTGTAGAAAGATTGATGTTATCTGAAATTGATATTAGATGATAAGTAGTCTATTTGACCCATTGAATCTGCTTCATCATTCGATCATGTTTTTTTTTCTTAACCTCATTCACCTGCCTTCTCCTGGAACCTTTAATGCCCTTACCATAACCCCCTTACCAATTAAGACTATATCAGTGTCTGCTTTAAATACACCCAATGACTTGTTCTCCACAACCTTCTGTGGTGATAAATTCCATTGATTCAGCATCCTTTGGCTGGAAGAATTTTCTCCTCTTCTCAGTTCTAAGTGTGAGCCCAAAGATCATAGATTTTTCTATTAATGCAAACGTCCTCTCCGCATCCACTCTAATTAAGGCTTTAAGTATTGAGTATGATATCTACCCTCATCCTTCTATATCCAGTGAGGATGGGACCAGAGATTTCAAATGGTGCTCATACGTTAAGGCTCTCATTCCCAGGAACATTCTTGTGAACCTCCTCTGGACCCTAAACAGTACATCCTTGCTTTTATATTCTAGTCCTCTCAATGTGAATTGAGAGCTTCATTGAAATCAGTCAATGAAGGTGAATGAGCAAGTGCAACAGGCAGTGAAGAGGGCAAATGGAATGTTGGCCTTTATTACAAGAGGAATTGAGTACAAGAGCAAGGATGTCCTTTTGCATTTGTACAGGGCCCTGGTGAGACCACACCTGGAATATAGTGTACAGTTTTGGTCTCCAGGTTTGAGGAAGGACATTCTGGCAATTGAGGAAGTGCAGCGTAGATTCACTAGGTTGATTCCTGGGATGGCAGGGCTGTCTTACGCAGAGAGATTGGAGAGATTGGGCTTGTACACGCTGGAATTGAGGAGATTGAGAGGGGATCTGATTGAAACGTTTAAGATAATTAAAGGATTTAATAGGATTGAGGCAGGAAATATGTTCCAGATGTTGGGAGAGTCCAGTACCAGAGGGCATGGATTGAGAATAAGAGGTCAGTTATTTAAAACAGAGTGGAGGAAGAGCTTCTTCTCCCAGAGAGTTGTGGAGGTGTGGAATGCACTGCCTCGGAAGACGGTGGAGGCCAATTCTCTGGATGCTTTCAAGAAGGAGCTAGATAGATATCTGATGGATAGGGGAATCAAGGGATATGGGGACAAGGCAGGGACTGGGTATTGATAGTGAATGATCAGCCATGATCTCAGAATGGCGGTGCAGACTCGAGGGGCCGAATGGTCTACTTCTGCACCTATTGTCTAAATCCTCCTGCTGGAAAAGAATTAGAATCAGGTTTATTATCACCGATATGTGTCGTGAAGTTTGTTAACTTAGCAGCAGCAGTTCAATGCAATGCAGAACATGGAAGAAACAGTAATAACAACATTAAATAAATAAATAAATCAGTATATGTATATTGAATAGATTAAAAATCATGCAAAAAGGACTTCTGGTTGGCAGCCAAATGGAGTAGTCGCAGAGAATATGCACTCCATCCTACTTTCTATTTTCATGCTCCTTCTTCCCCCCTTTCTCATACCAAACTGTTGGACTTTTTTGCCCTACCCCCACCTGCAAGTTTACTCGCTCTACAACAACCTCAAAGAGTACTAAATCCGGGAAAAAAGACAATTCGACGGTTGGCCTGACAGTAGAGGCTATCTCCACGCTACTAGACCAACACCACATGGCGTTAGCGGCCGAATTTAAATCTTCTTTTGGCCTGCTGGAAACAAAACTTGATCAAATCCAATGCAAAGTGGAGGACCATGGCCATCACTTACCCTCTCTCTCTCTTGAGCTCGCTATGGACGCCCTGAGCCAGCGCGTCAGTGAGCTGGAAAACATCTGCTCCAGCTTACGTGAAAACAATACCAAGTTAATGGCTAAAGTTACTGACCTGGAGGGTCGGAGCAGATGACAGAACCTACGCATCCTGGGCCTTTCTGAATCTATTGAAGGCAGGTGTCCTGCTTTGTGAGATCTTTGGGAAGGACACGCTCCCATCCTTGCCTGAGATTGATAGAGCCCACCATTCACTAGCATCTAAACCAGCCCCAGGACAGAGACCATGCCTGGTTATTCTTCGACGTTACCGCTACTAGATAAAAGATCTCCTGGTTAGGGAGGCCCAGCAGAGAGGGAAGTTAGAATACCACGACCAGCAGATTCGGGTTGTGGAGGACTATTCTCCGGAAGTTTAGAGCCTGCGAGCCGAGTACAGAGAAGTAATGATGGAGCTATACAACTGAGGATTCAGGCCTTCCCTTCTATATCCTGCATGGCTAAACATTACACTTCCCAGCGGTGACAAGAAGTGGCTCGGTAGATGAAGTACGGAAATACATCGATAGCCTCCTCACTACACTGGATTCTTCATAAAATATTTTTTCCCATACCTTCTGCCAGGTAATGTTTGCAGTGCTTGGACAGTGAGGTCTGGTCTGACTTGGTCGTGTTAGGTACTGACTACCATGATAGGTGGAATAATACTCGTTCAGACTGCTCTCTTGTGAGAGTATTTCCTTTTACCTCCAATTCAGTGAACTCTACAACCTTTCACGGAAACAGCACTGGGTAAAGTCTGTTTTTTTTCAAGTATCAGTTTATATTTCTGTTTTATGGTTCAATTTTTAGAGCCATGTCTAATAATCCTTGGGGGAATTGTTTTATCTTTCACTAAGCACATTGTCAATTTAGGAATGTTGAATTCTTCAAATAACAGTAATGGAGTTAAAGACACTACGCGTGATAGGAAGTTGTACCGTTGGATGATTATTGTTCTTAAGAGCTAGCTGCTAGGTTCTCTGGCAGCTGTCTTGTTGTGGGTGGGGGTGAGGGTACTCCAATGCTGGTTTTCTTTTAAGAACCCTTAGAAGTCCTTGTGAGACAGGATTTACTTCTGCCCTATTTCTCTTTGTATGACACTTTTGCCTCAGAGCTGATACCCAAAAATGTGACACAGCTTGTGCCTATCAATCTGTATCCTTCTTAAAGGAGAATGGTTAGAACAGAGAACATAGAATAGTACAGCACAGTACAGGTCCTTTGGCCCACAATGTTGTGCTGACCCTTAAACCTGCCTCCCATATAACCCCCACCTTAATTTCCTCCATATACCTGTCTAGTAGTTTCTTAAATTTCACTAGTGTATCTGTCTCCATCACTGACTCAGGCAGTGCATTCCACACACCAACCACTCTCTGAGTAAAAAACCTTCCTCTAATATCCCCCTTGAACTTCCCACTCCTTACCTTAAAGCCATGTCCTCTTGTATTGAGCAGTGGTGCCCTGGGGAAGAGGCGCTGGCTGTCCACTGTATCCATTCCTCTTAATATCTTGTATACCTCTATCATATCTCCTCCTTCTCTCCAAAGAGTAAAGCCCTAGCTCCCTTAACCTCTGATCATAATGCGTGCTTTCCAAACCAGGCAGCATCCAGGTAAATCTCCTTTGTACCCTTTCCAATGCTTCCACATCCTTCCTATAGTGAGGCGACCAGAACTGGACACAGTACTCCAAGTGTGGCCTAACCAGAGTTTTATGAGCTGCATCATTACCTCGCAACTCTTAAACTCTATCCCTCGACTTATGAAAGCTAACACCCCATAAGCTTTCTTAACTACCCTATCTACCTGTGAGGCAAGTTTCATGGGTCTGTGGACGTGTACCCCCAGATCCCTCTGCTCCTCCACCCTACCAAGTATCCTGCCATTTACTTTGTACTCTGCCTTGGAGTTTGTTCTTCCAAAGTGTACAACATCACACTTCTCTGGGTTGAACTCCATCTGCCACTTCTCAACCCACTTCTGCATCCTATCACTGTCTCTCTGCAATCTTTGACAATCCTCTATACTCCCCACAACACCACCAACTTTTGTGTCATCTGCAAACTTGCCAACCCACCCTTCTACCCCCACATCCAGGTCGTTAATAAAAATCATGAAAAGTAGAAGTCCCAGAACTGATCCTTGTGGGACACCATTAGACACAACCCTCCAATCCGAATGTATTCCCTCCACCATGACCCTCTGCTTTCTGCAGGCAAGCCAATTCTGAATCCACCTGGCAAAACTTCCCTGGATCCCATGCCTTTTGACTTTCTGAATAAACCTACCGTGTGGAACCTTGTCAAATGCCTTACTAAAATCCACGTAGATCACATCCACTGCACTATCCTCATTGATATGCCTGATCACCTCCTCAAAGAACTCTATCAGGCTTGTTAGACACAATCTGCCCTTCACAAAGCCATGCTGACTGTCCCTGATCAGACCATGATTCTCTAAATGCCCATAGATCCCATCTCTAAGAATCTTTTCCAACAGCTTTCCCACCACAGACGTAAGGCTCACAGGTCTATAATTACTTGGACTATCCCACTACCTTTTTTCAACAAGGGGACAGCATTCGCTTCCCTCCGATCCTCCGGTACCATTCCCGTGAACAACGAGGACATAAAGATCCTAGCCAGAGGCTCAGCAATCTCTTCCCTCACCTCGTGGAGCAGCCTGGGCAATATTCGGTTAGGCCCCCGGGTTACTTATCCATCCTAATGTATTTTAACAACTCCAATACCTCCTCTCCCTTAATATCAACATGCTCCAGAACATCAACCTCACTCATATTGTCCTCACCGTCATCAAGTTCCCTCTCATTGGTGAATACAGAAGAACAGTATTCATTGAGGACTTCGCTCACTTCCACAGCCTCCAGGTACATCTTCCCACCTTTATCTCTGATAGGTCCTACCTTCACTCCTGTCATCCTTTTGTTCTTCACATAATTGAAGAATGCCTTGGGGTTTTCCTCTATCCTACTCGCCAAGGCCTTCTCATGTCCCCTTCTTGCTCTCCTCAGCCCCTTCTTAAGCTCCTTTCTTGCTACCCTATATTCCTCAATAGACCTATCTAACCCTTGCTTCCTAAACCTCATGTCTGCTGCCTTCTTCCACCTGACTAGATTTTCCACCTCACTTGTCACCCGTGGTTCCTTCACCCTACCATTCTTTATCTTCCTCACCAGGACAAATTCATCCCTAACATCCTGCAAGAGATCCCTAGACATTGACTAAATGTCCATAGTACATTTTCCTGCAAAAACATCATCCCAGTTCACACCCGCAAGTTCTAGCCTTATAGCCTCATAATTTGCCCTTCCCCAATTAAAAATTTTTCTGTGCTCTCTGATTCTATCCTTTTCCATGACATGCTAAAGGCTGGGGAGTGATGCTCACTGTCCCCCAGATGCTCACCCACTGAGCAATCTGTGACCTGGTTCGTTACCTAATACTGGATCTAGTATGGCATTCCCCCTAGTCAGCCTGTCAACATACTGTGACAGGAATCCGTTCTGGACACACTTAACAAATTCTGCCCTGTCTAAACCATTGGAACTAATCATGTGCCAATCAATATTAGGGAAGTCAGGTAGTGCAGAGCACCCCGTAGCCATTTTTCTGAATAATAAGTATACTGTCCTGGATACTGTTGGCGGGGACGACTGACGGGTGAGCCATGGTGGCAGGGCCTCTGGCACTGAGTCTGACCCTGTGGTGCGGAAGGGTGGGTCAGAGAAGAGGAGAGCTGTCATCATTGGGGACTCTATAGTCAGGGGAGCAGGCAGGAGATTTTGTGGATGTGAGAAGGACACCCGCATGGTTTGTTGCCTCCCGGGAGCACGACATCCTGGTACGAGAGGGAAAGCAACCAGAAGTTGTGATACATGTTGGTACCAATGACATATGCAGGAAGAGGGATGAGATTCTGGTGTGAGTTTCGGGAACTAGGCAGAAGACTGAAGAACAAGATCTCAAGGGTGGTGTTCTCAGGATTGCTGCCAGTGCTACGACAATGATGGTAAGAATTGGAGGAAATGGCAGTTGAATGCATGGCTGAGGAGTTGGTGCAAGGGGCAGGATTTTAGATTTTTGGATCATTGGGATCTCTTCTGGGGAAGGTGGGACCTGTACAGACTAGATGGGTTGCACCTGAACTCGAGGGAGAGCAATATCTTTGCAGGCAGGTTTGCTAGCATGGTTCGGGAGGGTTTAAAGTAATTTGCAAGGGGGATGGGACCTGGAGTGATAGAGCAGTGGAAGAAATGCATGGAGTAAAGCCAGATCTAACATATAGAGAGGCTTTGAGGAAAGAGAAACAAAATAAAGTGTGTAAAGGTAGTAAGGTAGAAGGGCTAAAGTGTGCGTATTTCAATGCAAGAAGCATCAGGAACAAAAGTGATGAACTGAGAGCTTGGATACATACATGGAATTATTATGTAGTGGCCATTACAGAGACAGGGCTGGCACCAGGGCAGGAATGGATTCTCAATATTCCTGGATTTCAGTGCTTTAAAAGGGATAGAAAGGGGGGGGGGGAAGGGGGAGGAGGGGTGGCATTACTGGTCAGGGATACTACTACAGCTACAGAAAGGGTGGGTAACGTAGCAGGATCCTCTTTGGAGTCAATATGGGGGGAAGTCAGGAACAGGAAGGGAGCAGTTACTCTATTGGGAGTACTCTATAGGCCCTTGGTAGCAGCAGAGATACTGAGGAGCAGATTACCTTCACTTTCCCCCCTTTGACTGTCACCCAACAACCTACTTCCGGCAGCCTAGGTCTGACTACCTCCCTGTAGCTCTCATCTATGACTGCCTCATTCTCCCTTATGAGTTGAAGGTCATCCAACTGTTGCTCCAGATTCTTTGCACGGTCTTCCAGTTGCATGCACTTCTGGCACATGTGACTCTGCGGGAGAGGGGAGTTCCCCCAAGACTGCCACATCTCATGTGAGAGGCACATCACTGTCTCAGGAGGCATTGTAAAACCTAACTGAGAACAAGCTTGTCCTCCTCTTCTCGTTGAAGCCTCTGGAGTCAAAGCCTCAAAGCTCCACTCCTTCACTGGCCCACCCACTCACTGGCCGTTAAATTTTGTGAGCTGGAATGTCAAGGGGCTGAATCATCCTGTTAAAAGAAGGAAGGTGTTCTCACATCTCAAACAGTTTAACACAGCAATTGTATTTCTACAAGAAGTACACATTCACAGTTCTGATAACTGCTATCTTATGTCATGATGGGCAGGGTTGCACTTTCACTCCACTTTTCAGATTAAAAGCCGGGGGGGGGGGGAGGAGTCTGAATTCTCATAAATCAAAACATTCCCTTTGAGCTCCACAACAAAATATCAGATACAAATGGCTGTTTTGTTATTGTCTTGGGGAAATTATATAGCACACTGGTAGCGTGGGTTAACATATATGGTCCTAACTCAGATGACGTGGACTTGGAATGTTTTTTTTCCTGCGCTGACTGATTTGAGTTTATACTCTCTCATACGAGGTGGAGACTTCAACTGTTGGTTAGATCCAGTGCTGGATCAATCGTCTCCTATTCCCAGAGTACTAAGCAAATCTGCCTCATTAATTCAGTCCTTCCTCTCCAGCTATGGCATCTCTGATATATAGTGCTTTCTCTACCCAAATAAGAGAGAATATTCAGCTGATTCCATCGGTCCATTCCTGTGCTTATCAGAGCATAGTGATATCAGACCATGCTCTGGTTGTCCTGTCTATAATTCTTCCTCAAATAAATAAGCATTGGCATTTTAATTCAACCTTACTGTCAGATAATGACTTTGTTAAATTTATGGAGGACTTGATAATCTCTTTCCTTAATACTAATATGTCACCTGAAACCTCAAGCCTGGTTGTTTGGGATGCTTTGAAAGCATACCTCAGGGGTCAAATAATTTCCTGCACTGTGAATATGAAAAGAAAGAACCATAAAGAACGACTTGACCTGGCTAATCAAATTAAAGAAATAAACCAACAATATGCCCATTAAAAATCTGGAGCTGTGTAAATACGAGTGGAACTCCAAACTAAACTTGACCTTATTTCCAGTCACCAAATTGAACGCTAAATCTTGAAGAGCAAGAGCCGGTTCTATATTCATGGAGACAAATCTGGTAAATTTTTAGCCAACCAATTAAGGCTTCAAAGCCAAACAACACATCACAAAAATTCAAATGGAAAATGGAAACATCATCTCGAATCACTCTGAAATGAACAACACATTCAGGAACTTTTACTCCCGACTTTACACCTCTGAATCTCCAAATGATAACATTTTGGTCGAGAATTTCTTAAATAGCTTAAATATCCCTACACTCTCTCCTGATGTCAAAATGAGACTGAATGAACCAATATCATTAGAAGAAATAGCCTCAGCCATCTCGTCACTGCAGACTGGTAACTCTCCAGGACCCAATGGGTTCCCTGTAGAATTCTTTAAATCATTTTTGTTACTGTTCTCACCTCAACTATCATTGGTTTTATCTGATTCGTTTAAAAAGATAAACTGCCAGCATCATTTAATGAGGCAAGCATCATTCTTCTAATGATGAGAGGCAAAGCTCCAACAGAGTGCTCCTCATACAGGCCAATCCCTCTGTTAAATGTTGATGTCAAAATCTTAGCTAAAGTTCTGGCCCGTAGATCAGAGAATTTCCTACCCTCTATTATTTCTGAAGACTAAACTGGTTTTGTCAAAAACTGCCTCCCTTTTTTTAAGCATACGCCATCTTTTAAATCTCTTATACTCACCTTCAGTTGGGATTCCTGAATGTGTTATCTCCTTAGACACAGGGAAAGCGTTTGACTGGGTGGGATGGAATTACCTCTTTGCTGTTTTAGAAAAATTTGATTTTGGACCATGTTTCATTACGTGGATTAAACTGTTAAATTCGTGTCCCACTGCCTCTGTTTTGACCAACTCTCAGCAATCCCAACCTTTAAATCTCAAATGTGGAAACTGCCAAGGGTGCCCCTTAACCCCATTACTTTTCAATCTGGCCATAGAGCCACTGGCGATTGCGATCCGCAGTTGTGCGGATCTGACGGGGATTTGGAGGGAGGGAGTTGAGCACAAAGTCTCCCTTTCTGCTGACAATGTTTTACTTTTTATATCAAACCCGATCACATCCTTAACCCCTCATGTTCTCACTCCTTACAAATTTAGCCTGTTTTCAGGATATAAACTTAATTTACACAAGAGCGAACTTTTTCCAATAAATGCAGAAGCACAAGCGTCAGAGTTCCATAACCTCCCTTTTAAGGTAGTGAATAAGCAATTTACTTGGTGTCATAGTAACAAGGAATTATAAACATAGTTTTGGAGAACATTTCACTAATTTGTTAAATCATACAAAACAGAACCTAGCCCTGTCCATGTCCCTGATGGGCCGAATTAATGTTGTCAAAATGAACATCCTTCTTAAATTCTTAAACTTTTTTAATCCATACCAATTTTCATTCCTAAAGTCTTCTTTGACTCGCTAGACTCAGTCCTACTTATGGAAAGGCAAGCATCCCCAACTGAATAAAGTTCATCTTCAAAAATCTGGAAGTGTTGGGGGCATGGCTCTGCCCAATTTCCGCTTATTACTGGGCAGCTAACATACACTATCTCATCTTTTGGTCTCATTTCCACAACCAATCTGACTGCCCAATATAGATGGCAATGGAGCTGAACTCTGTTAAGAATGTCTCTATTTCCGCACTTCTTGGATCCACACTCCCTTTTCTTACACCTAAACCAATTGCTAATCCTGTTATCAGGCACACCCTGAGAGTATGGGTTCAGTTCAGAAAGTATAGTAGTCTGTATGGCTTCTCTCTTTCAAGTTCTATTCTACATAATCACCTCTTCCAGCCTTCTATACATGATCCAACAATTCAAAACTGGTACAGACAGGGCATCAGGCGCTTTAAAGATCTTTTTATAGACAACTGCTTTGCATCATTTGAACAATTGTCTGCAAAATTTAACTTACCCAACACTCATTTCTTAAGATAATTGCAAATTAGACATTTTATAAGCCCTTTGTTATCAGACTTCCCTGAGGCACCCGACACAAACGTCGTTGATATGTTTTTCTGCATGAATCCATTGTGCAAAGGTCTAATACCTACTACTTGTGACAAGCTAGCGGTTCTGAGGCGAGACCCCCCTTGACAAAATTAAAACTGCCTGGGAGCAAGATTTAAATTTTTCACTGTCAGATGTGTGGGATTCAGTTCTCAAGTTAGTTAACTCAACCTCTTTATGTGCCCGCCACTGCCTGTTACAGTTCAAGGTCGTACACAAGGCCCATATGTCTAAAACGAAATTATCTTGCATTTACCCAGATGTTAATCCCTGCTGTGACAAATGCAAAAGGGGTGAGGTTTCCCTTATCCATATGTACTGGACATGCCCTAGCTTTAGCTAGGCCCTAGCCCTAACTCTATCCCAAATACTTAATTACAATCTGGAAACTAACCCTTTGATTGCTCTTTTCGGCACCTCTGGAGAGAGAGAGACACTCAGCTATGTCCGACCAAATGTCGCATACTGTCTTTTGCCTCTGTTTTGGCCAGGCGCGCAGTCTTGCTCAGGTGGGGGGATGCTGCCCCACCCACCCATGCTCAGTGGCTTAGGGACATCATGTCCAGTCTATACCTTGAGAAGATCCATTATTCAGCTCTCATTTCAGGCATAAAGTTCCAAAAGGTGTGGGGACCCTTTCTTGAATATTTTCAGGACTCCCAGCCAAACTAAACGTTCAGCCTTTCTTCTTTTCCTTTGCACATAACTCCCTGACTTGCAGCATTCTCCGGTAAAATTCTATGAACTCAGACATGTAAACATACAACAGTTTATGTGTTAGGAAAATACACCTTTTCTATACCAATGCAGCTCTGTGGGGATAAAGGTTCTGGTTAACCCTTTTTGCTAATGTAATGATGGCTTGGAGATGGGAATTGGGAGGGGTAGATCAGGGCAGGGAGGCAACCAAAGCATAATTGTACTATGGGTGCATCTCTTTCATAGATGTGAATTGTACATTTGTCGCATTTGTTATGTACAGCATAAACCTCCTTTGTACTATGCTTTCTTGATTTAAAAAAAACAATAAAAATATTGCTGAGAAAAAAAATCATGCAAAAAACAGAAATAATATATATTAAAAAAGTGAGGTAGTTTTGAAAGGTTCAATGTCCATTTAGGGATCGGATGACAGAGGGAAAGAAGCTGTTCCTGAATCGCTAATGTGTGTCTTCAGACTTCTGTACCTCCTACCTGATGGTAACAGTGAGAAAAGGGCATGCCCTGGGTGTTGGATGTCCTTAATAATGGATGCTGCCTTTCTGAGACTTGAAGATGTCCTGGGTACTTTGTAGGCTAGTACCCAAGATGGAGCCGACTAAATTTACAACCCTCTGCGGCTTCTTTTTGTCCTGTGCAGTAGCCCCCCCCCCCCCCCATACTAGACAGTGATGTAGCTGCTCAGAATGCTCTCCAGGGTACATCTATGGAAGTTTTTGAGTGTATTTGTTGACATACCAGATCTCTTCAAATTCCTAATGAAGTATAGTCGCTGTCTTGCCTTCTTAATAACTGCATTGATATGTTGGGACCAGGTTAAATCTTCGGAGATCTTGACACCCAGGAACTTGAAGCTGCTCACTCTCTTCACTTCTGATCCCTGTATGAGGATTGGTGTGTGTTTTCTTGTCTTACCCTTCCTGAAGTCCACAATCAGCTCTTTTGTCTTACTGACGTTGAGTGCCTGGTTGTTGCTTCAACACCACTCCACTAGATGGCATATCTCACTCCTGTATGCCCTCTCATCTCGTACAAGATTCTACCAACAATGGTTGTATCATCAGCAAATTTATTGATGGTATTTGAGCTATGCCTAGCCACACAGTCATGGGTATAGAGAGAGTAGAGCAGTGGGCTAGGCACACAGCCCTGAGATGCACCAGTGTAGATTGTCAGCAAGGAGATGTTATCACCAATCCACACTGATTGTGGTCTTCTGGTTAGGAAGTCGAGGATCCAATTGCAGAGGAAGGTATAGAGACCCAGGTTCTGTAATTTCTCAATCAGGATTGTGGGAATGATGGTATTAAATGCTGAACTATAGTCAATGAACAGCATCCTGACATAGGTGCTTGTATTGTCCAGGTGGTCTAAAGCCATGTGAAGAGCCACTCAATGACATATTTTTGAATCTTCAGTGTTAACCATACTGCCACTCACTGCCATGAGAGACTGAACCATTTGACCAAAGGCTGTTGATGGTTTTAAAAGTAGATAAAAGTCTCTGCACCTCTTTTCTAAATGGACATCCTTCAATCCTGAAGACATGCCCTCTTGTCCTAGAATCCCCTACCATGGTAAATAACTGCCATATTTAATCTGTTCAGGCCTTTTAACATTTGGAATGTTTCTATGAGATCCCCCCTCATTCTCCTGAACTCCAGGAAATACAACCCAAGAGTTGCCAGACGTTCCTCATACAGTAGCCTTTTTATTTCTGGAATCATTCTCATGAATCTTCTCTGAGCCCTCTCCAATGTCAGTCTATCTTTTCTAAAATACAGAGCCCAAAACTGCACACAATACTCCGTGTGGTCTCACGAGTGCCTTATAGAGCCTCAACATCACATCCCTACTCTTATATTGTATACCTCTAGAAATGAATGCCAACATTGCATTCACCTTCTCAGTCATAATTTTCACATCACATACTTCACTTTCTCTGAAGACTGATGGAAAATATGCATTCAGTTCCTCTGCCATCTCTGCATCTCTCGTTAAAATATATCTTAGAGTGTCATTTTCTATTGGTCCTATATCTACCCTCAACCCTCTTTTACCTTTTATATACTTAAAATGCTTTCAGTATCTTCTTTGATATTAGTTGCCAGCTTCCTTTCATAATTCATCTTTTTCTTCCTAATGATCTTCTTATTTCTTTCTGCAAGTTTTAAGAGCTTCTCAATTCTTTAACTTGCCACTAACCTTGGCTTCATTGTATGCCCTGTCTTTTGCTTTTACTTTGGCTCTGACTTCACTCGTCAGCCATGGTAGTGTCCTACTTCCATTTGAAAATTGCTTCTTATTTGGAATGTATCTGTCTTGCACTTCCGACATTTTTCACAGAAACTCCAGCATTTCTGCTCTGCTGTCCTTCGCACTAGTGTCCCTTTCCAGTCAACCTTGGTCAGTTCCCCTCACATGCTGTTGTAATTTCCTTTATTCCAGTGAAATACATTGGAATTTAGTTTCTCCTCAAATTTCAAGTTTGTCCATTTAGAATGGAGATGAAGAGGAATTCCTTTATTCAGAGAATTCATTGTCACAGGCAGCTGTGGAGGTCAGGTCATGTGGTGTATTTAAGGCAGAAGTTGATAGGCTCTCAATTAGTCGGGACAAAAAGTAACGGGGAGAAGGCAAGAGAATGGGAGTGAAAGGGAAATGGATCATCACGGTGGAGCAGACTCCATAGGCCGAGTGACCTAATCCTGCTTCTATGTCTTACGGTCTTATGTTATTGAGAGAGTATTGTGCTCAACACTCTTGTTGAGCAACACACAGAACTTTTATTACCTTGAGCAACTTTTCTTTTAATTCCTCTCCCTTACGACAAATCAAAGTTGAAGCCATGGGGACTTGCGTGAGCTTCAGCTAAGCCTGCCTTTTTGTTAATGTTGTGGAGCAGTGTTTGTCTCTTCAAGTTATGGCACCAATTTCTCTCCACTGCTACATTGATGACTAAATTGGTGCTGCCTCCTGTACTCATACAAAATTCCTCAATTTGATCAACTTTGCTACTAACTTTCAAGATGTCCACAAATACATTTGGACTATTTCTAACACCACTCTTCCCTTTCTTGATCTCTGTCTGCCTCCATCTCAGGAGACAAAATATCCAGACATTTACTACAAGACCCTCTCCACACACACAACTACCTTGACTACATCTCCTACCCTATATTTTGTAAGGTAGGATCCTTTCTCTTAGTTCTCTGTTACATCTGCTTTCAAGATGACGCCTTTCATTTAGGGACATCTGAAGTGTCCTCCCTTTTCTGAAATGTGTCTTCCCTGTTCGTAGGGTTCCCTGATGGAGTTCTCATTCGCATCTCAATTTCCTTCAATTTGGCATTCACCCCACCAGCCCCCAGACAAGGAATAACATTTCCTTGGTCCTTACCTTTTATTACAACAGCCTCTGCATTCAGCATACCATTCTTTGACATTTTCACTAGCCACAGCATGATCCCTCCACCAGTCTCATCTCCACCTGCTTCCTACAGGGACCACCTTCACTGTGTCTCTGTCATTAGTTTGTACCTACCCATCACCCCGCCCCCCACAGTTACTTTCCCCTGCATCCACAAAAGAAGCTGCAACACTTTACCATGTACTTCTTCCATCCTTGTCTCTTGCATTCATTATTCTTGATGTGGCCTCCTCTAAATCGGTGAGACCAAATGCAGACTAGGCAACAGCTTTGCTAAGCACCTGTACTTCATCCGCAGTGACCATCTGGACCTCCTGGTTGCAAGCAATTTTAATCTCCTTACTCAATCCCTCACTAACTTGTCTGGCATCAGCCTTCTCTACTTCCAGTTTGAGACCCAACACAAATGAGAAGAGCACCACCTCATTCTGCTCGGATGGTCTACAACCCAAGGAGGCTCACAAAAATGATTTCAAGATTGACTAGCTTGTCATATGAAAAGCGTTTGATGGTTCTGAGCCTGTATTAACTGGAATTGAGAAAAATGAGGGGTGACCTCATTGAAACCTATTGAATGGTGAAACCCCTGTAAAGAGTGGATGTGGAGAGTATGTTTCCTACAGTGGGAGAGTCTAAGACCACAGGGATGTCCTTTCAGATGAGGAGGAACTTCTTTAGCCAGAGAGTGGTGAATCTGTGGAATTCTTTGCCACAGACAGCTGTGGAGGCCAAGACTGTATGTATATTTAAGGCAGAGGTTGATTGGTCAGAGTATGAAGGGATGCAGGGAGAAGGCAGGTGACTGGGGCTGGGAGGAAAATTGAATCAGCCATGATGAAATGGCAAAGCAGTCTTGATGGGCCAAATGCCCTAGTTCTGCTCTTATATCTTATAGTCTTCTGGTCTAGCAAATGGATATACAAACCTAGACCTTGCAGCCTCAACAGATGTTGTCCAATATCTAGCCTACTGTTTGAAATACCTCTTTTAATGGATGTCAAAATAGAGAATGAATCAGAGCACAGAAGTGCATAATCAGGGCGAACAGAACCTCTGGACCACATCTGCTTGCTTTTATGCATTAAGTTGCTGCCATATGATTGGCTGCTTTGATATTCTGCATTAATGAGCAGGTAACTTAATAAAGTGGCAAATAATGAACTGTACAACAAAAAACCCCCTCATCCATGGCATTCATATAAATTGTAGCTAGTATTTGTGGCCCAAGCAGTATTTTGCCTGCGACATTAAGATTCATTTATGCTTATTTAGAAATTAATTAATATTTTAATTGTATTTATTACCTACTGTTGTTACAGTTGTAAAAATAATATTTCAATCTCACACTTCAGAAGAAGTAAATTGTCATCAAATTAACAAATAATCTAATCATTTGGACTTGATGTTCTGAATCATGCTGATCTTTGAACCCTATATACAGTATATATATTTTGAGTCCAGGCCAGATGGATGGAATAAAAGCTACAGTTGAAGTCAGAAGTTTACATACGCTTAGGTTGAAGTCATTAAAACTCATTGTTTAACCACTCCACAGATTTCATATTAGCAAACTATAGTTTTGGTAAGATGTTGAGGACATCTACTTTGTGCATGACACGAGTAATTTTTCCAACAATTGTTTACAGACAGATTATTTCACTTTTAATTGACTATATCACAGTTCCAGTGGGTCAGAAATTTACAAACAAAATCAAGAGAAATCAGCCAAGACATCAGAAAAAAAAATTGTGGACCTGCACAAGTCTGGTTCATCCTTGGGAGCAATTTCCAAACGCCTGCAGGTACCACGTTCATCTCTACAACAATGGTATGCTAGTATAAACATCATGGGACCACGCAGCCGTCATACTGCTCTGGAAGGAGAGGCATTCTGTCTCCTAGAGATGAACGTACTTTGGTGTGAAAAGTACAAAGTAATCCCAGAACAACAGCAAAGGACCTTGTGAAGATGTTGGGGGAAACAGGTAGACATGTATCTATATCCACAGTAAAATGAGTCCTATATCGACATAACCTGAAAGGCTGCTCAGCAAGGAAGAAGCAACTGCTCCAAAACCACCATAAAAAAGTCAGATTACTGTTTGCAAGTGCACACGGGGGACAAAGATCTTATTTCTTGGAGAAATGCCCTCTGGTCTGATGAAACAAAAATTGAACTGTTTTGCCATAATGACCATCGTTACATTTGGAGGAAAAAGACTTGCAAGCCAAAGAACACCATCCCAACCGTGAAGCATGGGGGTGGCAGCATCATGTTGTGGAGGTACTTTGCTGCTGGAGGGACTGGTTCATTTCACAAAATAGATGTCATCATGAGGAAGGAAAATCATGGGGATCTATTGAAGCAACATCTCAAGACATCAGCCAGGAAGTTAAAGCTCCATCGCAAATGGGTCTTCTAAATGGACAATGACCCCAAGCATACCTCCAAAGTTGTGGCAAAATTGGTTAAGGACAACAAAGGCAAGGTATTAGAGTGGCTATCTCAAAGCCCTGACCTCAATCCGATAAAAAAAAATTTGTGGGCAGAACTGAAAAAGCGAGTGCAAGCAAGGAGGCCTATAAACCTGACTCAGTTACACCAGCTCTGTCTGGTGGAATGGAACAAGATACCAGCAACTTATTGTGAGAAGCTTGTGGAAGGCTACCCAAAATGCTTGACCCAAGTTAAACAATTTAAAGGCAATGCTACTAAATACTAACAAAGTATATGTAAACTTCTAACCCACTGGGAATGTGATGAAAGAAATAAAAGCTGAAATAAATCATTCTCTCTACTATTATTCTGACATTTCACATTCATAAAATAAAGTAGTGATTCTAACTGAAGTAAGACAGGGAATGTTTTCTAGGATTAAATGTCAGGAATTGTGAAGAACTGAGTTTAAATGTATTTGGCTAAGGTGTATGTAGACTTCTGACTTCAACTGTATTTCTCACTGACTAATTAAATGATCTTGTACAAAGTGAGGTTGACTAATTTCGGTTAATTTTCTACAGTATAAACCTGCTTAAAAATTTGCCATCAAATTACCAATACTGTAGAAAGATTGAGTGGAAAACTAACAGATGATTGGTATTGAAATTAAAAATGAACTCAGTAATTGAATACTTTGCTGAGTTTAGCTTGATGAATTATTGTCTGGCAAAGTATTCTGCCAGCCAAAACTTATAGTACAAAATTGAATTGTCTACCTCAAAAGTATGGTAGTTAGAATACAGTTTTTCAATGCATGAGACCTGGTAATAAATAATTGGAAAGCCAGTAACAGTGTTCTAGTTGTATTTTTCTGCTGTTTCATTCCAGATTTTGATTTTCTTCGAGAATCTGAAGACACAGAAGCTCAGTTGCACACATATGAAGAAAGTAAATCTCCTTTTCTGTTAGATACATTTGTGACGAATATATTACAGGAAAGAGATTTTTATAAATCTGAAGTAGAATACCTGTTAAAAATGTTGAGAAGCAGAACTTCAGGACAAGGCAATTCCTCTAGAGGACGCAGTCCAATGCGTTCTTCTCCTGTCAAGGTATTTGTGTGTTTTTATCTTTTTCAAAGTGTGTATCTCAACCATAGATGTGAATTTAATTCTTTGGACTATGTCACTGTCATTTCCTTGCTGCTGCTCAATTTTCAGCTGGTTACTGAAGAACAAAGAGGTAGATGTCGCTGGAGCTGAGGTTGAACAGACTTGATCTTTCTCCAGAATTTAGAGCTTCTATAAGATCTTAGCAACTCAAGAAATGTTAGTAGTGGAGATATCTCTATCAAATCTCTGCCCTCTTTCTCCTAATCTTTAGGGAATAAAATCCTAGGCTTTTCAACCTTTCCCTATAACTCAGGTACTCAAGTCCTGACAACATTCTTGTAAGTTGTCTCTGTTTTCCTTCAATCTTATTGATATCTGTCCTGCAGGTAGGTGACCAGAACTGCACATAGTACTCCAACTTAGGCCTCACCAATGTCTTAGACAATTTCAATGTAACATCTGTACTCAGTACTCTGATTTATGAAGACCAGTTTACCATATTATCATCCAGATTGTTGATATAGATGAAAGACAAAAACACAACCAGCAATGATGCCTGTGGCACACCAGTAATCACAAGCCTCCAGTCAGAGATGCAAACATCTACTATCCATGAACCATCCATGAACATGCCTGTCCAGGTTAACCCATTCTTTATGCTTGTTCCTGCCCCACTGAAATTGTATCCATCTCGACTCAGTTTTATCTCCCCTGGTTCAGCCCTTCCTTACTCCATCCATGACACTTCACACAATATTCTTTTCAGTGATTTCAAGTTCCCTGGCCCCGATCATCTTATTTTCACTATGTATGTCCAGTCCCTATACACCTCCACTTCCCATTAGGAAGACCTCTCCTTTTCTTTCTGGTCACCAGTTCCCCTCCACCATCACTGACAGACAACTGGTCCTCACACAATAATTCTCCTTCAGCTCTCCCCACTTCCTTCAAAGAGGTGTAGCCCCACTAGCCTCCGCATCTAGCAAATAATTCTCCGTAATTTCTGCCGTCTCCAACAGGATCCCACCACCAAGCAGATGTTTCTCTTCCCCTCCCCCCACTCTCTGCTTTTCGCAGGGATCGCTCCCTATGTGAGTCCCTTGTCCATTCGTACCTTCCCACTGTTCTCCCTCCTGGCAATTATCCTTTAATGCGGAACAAGTGCTACACCTCCCCCTACACCTCTTCCCTCACGACCGTTCAGGGCCCCAGACAGACAGACACTTCATCCGTGAGTCTGCTGGGGTCACCTACCATATCCAGTGCTCCTGGTGTGACCTTTATATAATGGAGACCTGGCCATCATTGCTTGGATTTCCACCATTTGCAGATTTTCTTTTGTTCGACATCTACTACTACTGTTTGTCTTCTCCTGCTAAGTGAATGTTGGATCCAATTTACTGCCTCGTCCTGAATGCCAAGCGACTGCAAGTTCTGACCCAGCCACCTGTGTAGGACTTTGTCAAAGTCCATGTAGACAATGCCCACTGCCAGGGCAACACACAAAATGCTGGAGGAGCTCAACAGGTTAGGCAGCATTTATTGAGTGGAATAAACAATTGGTGTTTTGAGCTGGAACTGGAATGGATGGGGAAATGGCCAGATTAAGAAGGTGGGGGGAGGGGAAGCCAGCCGGTGAAACCAGGTGAGGGGAAGCTAAGTTGTTGTGGGAGAAATATATCCGAGCTTTACCAATGCTGCCTAAATTATTTGCATTGATATATGTGTAAGCTATAAATGACAAACAAAATACTAGTCAATACTTAAGTTACCCATCTAACTACAAAGAGGTTTGAGCATCTTGTTCAGAACACTCTCTTTTCAACAGCTTCATGGTTTCCTCGGCAGATCCTATCCCCAATTTACAGCCAACAACAGTCCTTTGAAATGACATCACCTGAAGTAAAAAGCACTTGAAGTAAACATAGAAAATAGGTGCAGGAGTAGGCCATTCGGCCCTTTGAGTCTGCATCACCATGCAGTATGATCATGGCTGAACATCCAACTCAGAACCCTGTACCTGCTTTCTCTCCATACCCCCTGATCCCTTTAGCCACAAGGGCCATATCTAACTTCCTCTTAAATATATCCAATGAACCGGCCTCAACTGTTTCCAGAGGCAGAGAATTCCACAGATTCATCACTCTCTGTGTGAAGAAGTTTTTCCTTATCTCGATCCTAAAAGGCTTCCCCTTTATTCTTAAACTGTGACCCCTTGTTCTGGACTTCCCCAACATCGGAAACAATCTTCCTGCATCTAGCCTGTCCAATCCCTTTAGAATTTTATACGTTTCAATAAGATCCCCCCTCAATCTTCTAAATTCCAGCCTAGTCGATCCAGTCTTTCTTCATCTGAAAGTCCTGCCATCCCAGGAATCAATCTGGTGAACCTTCTTTGTACTCCCTCTATGGCAAGAATGTCTTTCCTCAGATTAGGGGACCAAAACTGCACACAATATTCTAGGTGCAGTCTCACCAAAGCCTTGTACAACTGCAGTAGAACCTCCCTGCTCCTGTACTCAAATCCTTTTGCTATGAATGCCAACATACTATTTGCCTTTTTCACAGCCTGCTGTACCTGCATGCCCACCTTCAATGACTGGTGTACAATGACGCCCAGGTCTCGTTGCACCTCCCCTTTTCCTAATCGGCCACCGTTCAGATAATAATCTGTTTTCCTGTTCTTGCAACCAAAGTGGATAACCTCACATTTATCCACATCAAATTGCATCTGCTATGAATTTGCCCACTCACCTAACCTATCCAAGTCACCCTGCATCCTCTTAGCATCCTGCTCACAGCTAACACTGCCGCCCAGCTTCATGTCATCCACAAACTTGGAGATGCTGCATTTAATTCCCTCATCTAAATCATTAATATATATTGTAAACAACTGGGGTCCCAGCACTGAGCCTTGTGGTACCCCACTAGTCACTGCCTGCCATTCTGAAAAGGTCCCGTTTACTCCCACTCTTTCCTTCCTGTCTGACAACCAATTCTCTATCCACATCAATACCATACCCTCAATACTGTGTGCTTTAAGTTTGCACACTAATCTCCTGTGTGGGACCTTGTCAAAAGCCTTTTGAAAATCTATACATACCACATCCACTGGCTCTCCCCTATTCACTCTACTAGTTACATCTTCAAAAAATTCTATAAGATTCATCAGACATGATTTTCCTTTCACAAATCCATGCTAACTTTGTCCGATGATTTCACCTCTTTCCAAATGTTGCTATCACATCTTTGATAACCGACTCTAGCATTTTCCCCACCACGGATGTCAGACTAACCGGTCTATAATTCCCTGGTTTTTCTCTCCCTCCTTTTTAAAAAAGTGGGGTTACATTAGCCACCATCCAATCCTCAGGAACTAATCCAGAATCTAAGGAGTTTTGAAAAATTATCACTAATGCATCCACTATTTCTTGGGCTACTTCCTTAAGCACTCTGGGATGCAGACCATCTGGCCCTGGGGATTTATCTGCCTTTAATCCCTTCAATTTACCTAACACCACTTCCCTACAAACATGTATTACCCTCAGTTCCTCCATCTCAGTAGACCCTCGGTCCCCTACTATTTCCGGAAGGTTATTTATGTCCTCCTTAGTGAAGACAGAACCAAAGTTGTTATTCAATTGGTCTGCCATGTCCTTGTTCACTGTGATCAATTCACATGTTTCTGACTGTAAGGGACCTACATTTGTCTTGACCAATCTTTTTCTTTTCACTTATCTATAAAAGCTTTTACAGTCAGTTTTTATGTTCCCTGCCGGCTTTCTCTCATAATCTTTTTTCCCTTTCCTAATTAAGCCCTTTGACCTCTTCTGCTGGTCTCTGAATTTCTCCCAGTCCTCAGGTGTGCCGCTTTTTTTTGCTAATTTATATGTTTCTTCTTTGGACTTGCCACTATCCCTAATTTCCCTTGTCAGCCACGGGTGCACTACCCTCCCTGGATTATTCTTTTGCCAAACTGGGATGAACAATTGTTGCAGTTCATCCATGCGATCTTTAAATACTTGCCATTGCATATCCACCGTCAACCCTTTAAGTATCATTCTATCAGTCTATCTTAGCTAATTCACGTCTCATACCTTCAAAGTTACCTAAGTTAAGAACCTTTGTTTCTAAATTAACTATGTCACTCTCCATCTTAATGAAAAATTCCACCATATTATGGTCACTCTTACCCAAGGGGCCTCACACAACAAGATTGTTAACTAACCCTTCCTCATGGCTTAATGCCCAGTCTAGAATGGCCTGCTCTCTAGTTGGTTCCTTGACATGTTGGTTCAGAAAACCATCCCGCATATATTCCAAGAAATCCTCTTCCTCAGCACCCTTACCAATTTGGTTCACCCAAATACTCACGCTGCCTCACGGTCGGACTTACACGTGCTTGCGCAGTCGTGCCCCCGTTAGACTGCCGAAGTAGTCCGTCAAATACGTTTCATTCTGTAGTTGAAGGGAAGTGTTTTCCTTTAATTGTATTAAAATAGAAAAACTGAAAACAGACTTGGTATGTTTGTGAACTTGATTAAAATTCATAGATAGTCCAGGTCAAACCGATGTGCCTCCACTTGCTATTCTTTCAGACATCTCAACTGAATTTCCAGTGCCCAGAATTTCTTGTTTAATTGATCCACAATGTTGTGAAGACCATGAATGAGCAGCATGCTCCACGATCCCACATTGCAGGAGCTTTCCCAATTTTCTTTAGCTCTAATATGTGCTGATGCTTATTTCCCTTTCCACCAGCCTAAGAATGCTGTGCAAGTTACTCTCATATTCCATGTCTGTCCTCAACATTGATGGATTAGCATCCTTGAAAGCATTACATGGTATAGCATACATGCCTGTTCTTATATCATTACAAGGGAGATCTTTTGGTAATAATAATGCAGGCCTTCTATTACATTTTCTTTAGTATTTCACCCTTGCACTTAACTCATGTAACATTTCGTCCATAATAATTTCCAACATACTTTTCCAGCTTAATAATGTCTTCTGTTGATTACTTAAGTATAATTATTACTAGTTACTATGAATTAAGGTAAAATGTAATGTTTGCTTTCAGTTCCATTAACTTATTTGTACACGTGTATCCAGTTTGTAGAAATGGTGTGATTGAATAACTTGCATGACTGAAACTTAAATGGATGAATGAAAGCAATGAAGAAGTGTTATATAGGGTGTTAAATATTAACATGATAAATTAAAATGTAGAATGAGAAAAAGTTTGTGGAAATATTTAAGCACTAGATGATATTTACTTATTAGGCACTTATAATTGGTTCATTTTGGTGTCCTTTTTAAAACCAGGGAGGAAGCTATGAGTCTGAGCTCATGTGTGTAGTTAAAGAGCGTGATGATCTTCAAGCCATGGTAAGCAAATATGAAAAGCATTTTGCAGAGCTTCAGGCAAATATCAAAGTTTTGACTGCAGAAAGAGACCAAATCAAGCTCCTCTATGATCAGGTAAGCAATGACATTCATTGTATTTTTAATTGTTTTCTATTATGATTTTTATTTTAAGTGCTGGCTGTTTTAAAATGCAGGTTAGCTAAAATGTATATATTTTATATACAGGAATTACCTGCATTTCTCTGTTCAGTAGTTTGTCTTCCATGGGTATGGTTCCACAGGAACACATCATACTTTGAAAGGTGAAAGGTGGGAAGGGTCAATGCTTTTGGGGTTTTGCTTTTCAAATTCGTTGAGATTATGTTGATGGAAAGCATCAGTTCTCATTGTAATTTTTGTCCATTCAATGCAAGTATCTGTGTTAATTCAGGCTATTTTTGTTACTCCTATTCAATGCCTGGAACCATAACCATATAACAATTACAGCACGGAAACAGGCCATCTCGGCCCTTCTAGTCTGTGCCGAAAGCTTACTCTCACCTAGTCCCACCGTTTATGAAAGACCTGATTCCATTCTCCATTTGTCCCTCTGTCTGTCCTTGCTAATCTTCCCTCCTGGCGCATATCCCAACAAGTGACAGAACTGCTACATCTGCCAATACACTTCCTCCCTCACCTCCATTTAGGCTCTCAAACAGTCCTTCCAGGTGCGACAACACTTCACCTGTGAATTGTTGAGGTCATCTATTGTAGCCGGCGCTCCCAATACAGCCTACTCTACATCGATGAGACTTGATGTAAATTGGGAGACCACTTTGTCGAGCACCTTCTGCCAGAAGCGGTATTTCCCGATGGACAACCATTTTAATTGCTGTCCCTATTTCCATTCTGACATGTTGGTCCATGGCCTTGAGGAGATCACTCTCAGTGGAGAAGCAACACTTCATATTCTGTCTAGGTAGCCTCCAAACTGATGTATGAACATTGATTTCTCCTTCTGGTAATTTGTGTCCCTCCCCCTTCTCTCTTCGTCTATTCCCTACTCTGGCCTCTTACCTTGTCTCCTCACCTTATCACCACCATTCTTGCCCCTCCTCCTTCCCTTTCTCCCATGTCTGTCCTCCTCTCCTCTCCAATCAGATTCTGTCTCCTCCAGCCCTTCAACTTTCACACCCAACTGGCTTCCACTTCTAGCTAGTCCTCCCCCCTGGCTTCCACTTCTAGCTAGTCCTCCTCCCACTTCTAGCTAGTCCTCCCCCCTGGCTTCCACTTCTAGCTAGTCCTCCCCCCTGGCTTCCACTTCTAGCTAGTCCTCCTCCCACTTCTAGCTAGTCCTCCCCCCTGGCTTTCACTTCTAGCTAGTCCTCCTCCCACTTCTAGCTAGTCCTCCCCCCTGGCTTCCACTTCTAGCTAGTCCTCCCCCCCCCCCCGGCTTCCACTTCTAGCTAGTCCTCCCCCCCCCTGGCTTCCACTTCTAGCTAGTCCTCCTCCCTGGCTTCCACTTCTAGCTAGTCCTCCCCCTGGCTTCCACTTCTAGCTAGTCCTCCCCCCTGGCTTCCACTTCTAGCTAGTCCTCCCCCGGGCTTCCACTTCTAGCTAGTCCTCCCCCGGGCTTCCACTTCTAGCTAGTCCTCCCCCCTGGCTTCCACTTCTAGCTAGTCCTCCTCCCTGGCTTCCACTTCTAGCTAGTCCTCCCCCTGGCTTCCACTTCTAGCTAGTCCTCCCCCCTGGCTTCCACTTCTAGCTAGTCCTCCCCCGGGCTTCCACTTCTAGCTAGTCCTCCCCCCGGGCTTCCACTTCTAGCTAGTCCTCCCCCCTGGCTTCCACTTCTAGCTAGTCCTCCCCCGGGCTTCCACTTCTAGCTAGTCCTCCCCCCTGGCTTCCACTTCTAGCTAGTCCTCCCCCGGGCTTCCACTTCTAGCTAGTCCTCCCCCCTGGCTTCCACTTCTAGCTAGTCCTTCCCCGGGCTTCCACTTCTAGCTAGTCCTCCCCCGGGCTTCCACTTCTAGCTAGTCCTCCCCCCGGCTTCCACTTCTAGCTAGCCTTCCCCCTCGGCTTCCACTTCTAGCTAGTCCTCCCCCCTGGCTTCCACTTCTAGCTAGTCCTCCCCCGGGCTTCCACTTCTAGCTAGTCCTCCCCCCTGGCTTCCACTTCTAGCTAGCCTTCCCCCTCGGCTTCCACTTCTAGCTAGTCCTCCTCCCTGGCTTCCACTTCTAGCTAGTCCTCCCCCTGGCTTCCACTTCTAGCTAGTCCTCCCCCCGCCCCGGCTTCCACTTCTAGCTAGTCCTCCCCCCTGGCTTCCACTTCTAGCTAGTCCTCCTCCCACTTCTAGCTAGTCCTCCCCCCTGGCTTTCACTTCTAGCTAGTCCTCCTCCCACTTCTAGCTAGTCCTCCCCCCTGGCTTCCACTTCTAGCTAGTCCTCCCCCCTGGCTTCCACTTCTAGCTAGCCCTCCTCCCACTTCTAGCTAGTCCTCACCCCTGGCTTCCACTTCTAGCTAGTTCTCCCCCCTGGCTTCCACTTCCAGCTAGTCCTCCTCCCACTTCTAGCTAGTCCTCACCCCTGGCTTCCACTTCTAGCTAGTCCTCCCCCCTGGCTTCCACTTCTAGCTAGTCCTCCCCCCCCCCGGCTTCCACTTCTAGCTAGTCCTCCCCCCCCCTGGCTTCCACTTCTAGCTAGTCCTCCCCCCTGGCTTCCACTTCTAGCTAGTCCTCCCCCGGGCTTCCACTTCTAGCTAGTCCTCCCCCGGGCTTCCACTTCTAGCTAGTCCTCCCCCCTGGCTTCCACTTCTAGCTAGCCTTCCCCCTCGGCTTCCACTTCTAGCTAGTCCTCCCCCCTGGCTTCCACTTCTAGCTAGTCCTCCCCCGGGCTTCCACTTCTAGCTAGTCCTCCCCCCTGGCTTCCACTTCTAGCTAGCCTTCCCCCTCGGCTTCCACTTCTAGCTAGTCCTCCTCCCTGGCTTCCACTTCTAGCTAGTCCTCCCCCTGGCTTCCACTTCTAGCCAGTCCTCCCCCCGCCCCGGCTTCCACTTCTAGCTAGTCCTCCCCCCTGGCTTCCACTTCTAGCTAGTCCTCCTCCCACTTCTAGCTAGTCCTCCCCCCTGGCTTTCACTTCTAGCTAGTCCTCCTCCCACTTCTAGCTAGTCCTCCCCCCTGGCTTCCACTTCTAGCTAGTCCTCCCCCCTGGCTTCCACTTCTAGCTAGCCCTCCTCCCACTTCTAGCTAGTCCTCACCCCTGGCTTCCACTTCTAGCTAGTTCTCCCCCCTGGCTTCCACTTCCAGCTAGTCCTCCTCCCACTTCTAGCTAGTCCTCACCCCTGGCTTCCACTTCTAGCTAGTCCTCCCCCCTGGCTTCCACTTCTAGCTAGTCCTCCCCCCCCCCGGCTTCCACTTCTAGCTAGTCCCCCCCCCCCCTGGCTTCCACTTCTAGCTAGTCCTCCTCCCTGGCTTCCACTTCTAGCTAGTCCTCCCCCTGGCTTCCACTTCTAGCTAGTCCTCCCCCCTGGCTTCCACTTCTAGCTAGTCCTCCCCCGGGCTTCCACTTCTAGCTAGTCCTCCCCCGGGCTTCCACTTCTAGCTAGTCCTCCCCCCTGGCTTCCACTTCTAGCTAGTCCTCCTCCCTGGCTTCCACTTCTAGCTAGTCCTCCCCCTGGCTTCCACTTCTAGCTAGTCCTCCCCCCTGGCTTCCACTTCTAGCTAGTCCTCCCCCGGGCTTCCACTTCTAGCTAGTCCTCCCCCCGGGCTTCCACTTCTAGCTAGTCCTCCCCCCTGGCTTCCACTTCTAGCTAGTCCTCCCCCGGGCTTCCACTTCTAGCTAGTCCTCCCCCCTGGCTTCCACTTCTAGCTAGTCCTCCCCCGGGCTTCCACTTCTAGCTAGTCCTCCCCCCTGGCTTCCACTTCTAGCTAGTCCTCCCCCGGGCTTCCACTTCTAGCTAGTCCTCCCCCGGGCTTCCACTTCTAGCTAGTCCTCCCCCCTGGCTTCCACTTCTAGCTAGCCTTCCCCCTCGGCTTCCACTTCTAGCTAGTCCTCCCCCCTGGCTTCCACTTCTAGCTAGTCCTCCCCCGGGCTTCCACTTCTAGCTAGTCCTCCCCCCTGGCTTCCACTTCTAGCTAGCCTTCCCCCTCGGCTTCCACTTCTAGCTAGTCCTCCTCCCTGGCTTCCACTTCTAGCTAGTCCTCCCCCTGGCTTCCACTTCTAGCTAGTCCTCCCCCCGCCCCGGCTTCCACTTCTAGCTAGTCCTTCCCCCGGCTTCCACTTCTAGCTAGTCCTGCTTCCTCCTCTCTCCCTTCTTTCTCTGGCATCTTCTCCCTTTCTTTCCAGACTCAGGGTCTCAGTCTGAAATGTCAACTGTTTATTCCTTTCTGTAGATAATTGATGGCTGGGATAGACATAGTGGGCTAAAGGGCCTGTTTTGTGCAGTTGGAAATTATGACAATGGAACTGATTTGTCCTTAGTTAATAACCAATTTGAATTTTTCCCAATGAGTACAAGTTTGCCAATTCTCATAATGCACATAAAAGTGTAAACCTTGGACAAGGCAAGGATATCCCCATCCATGGTTGTAACAATATAGCAGTGTCAGAGAGTTTAAAGAAGTTGTAACAATGATGTGGAACTTTACAAAGATGTTGCTGGGACTATGCTCTGTCGTTCCAATTGTTTCTTGCATTATATCATTTAATTCAATGAGAGAAGCAAAGTGATATAATCTAGAAATGCAGCACTGCCATTCAGGGTCTTCGTTTGCCACACTAGGGGATAATTACCCTTTGAAGTATCTGTCCCCTCAGGATCTCAGAGTGCTCGATCAAGAGAAGTTTAAGCTTACAATCATTGGCAATACCTCAAGGAAAGATTTTATTCTCATGCCTTGTGATGGATGTGAATGAGCACATCGTCTTCCAAAAGAACTGTAATTCATCTGTGTTAAAGATTGGTAAAGAACAGAGCACTTTCACTGATTGTTGTAGCTGTTTGTGAACTACCTGCACTTGCTGTTTTTCAGTGTTGAAATTGACCTTGCATGTACTTCTTGCGTTGGCAGCTTGTCCATAGTCTCATGACCCTTCAAACATTTCACCTTTCACCCTTAACCCATGACCTCTGGTTGTAGTCCCACCCAACCTCAGTGGCAAAAGCCTGCTTGCATTTACCCTCTCTATACCACTCATAATTTTGTATAGCTCTATCAAATCTCTTCTGAATCTTCTACTTTCCAAGGAATATAATCCTAACATATTCATCTTTCCTTATAACTCAAGGTGCTGTAGTCCCAGCAACATCTTTGTAAAGTTTCGCTGTTCTCTTTCAACCTCATTTATATCATTTCTGTGTGTAGGTGACTAAAACCACACACAGTACTCCAAATTAGGCCTCACCAACATCGTATACAACTTCAACAAAACATTTCATCTACTGTACTCAATACTTGGATCTATGTGGCCAGTGTGCCAACAGCTTTCTTTATGTCCCTATCTAACCTATGCCACCACTTTCAATGAATTCTGTACCTGTATTCCCAGATTACTTTGTTTTACCACACTCCTCAGTGCCCTACCATTCACTGTGTAAGACATAATCTGGTCCTACTGAAGTGTAACACCTCACAGTTGTCTGCATTAAATTCCATCTGCCATTTTTCAGCCTATTTTTCCAGCTGATCCAGATCCCACTGCAAGATGTGATAGTTGCTATCCACTACACCTCCATACTTGGTGCCATTCACAAATTTGCTGATCCAGTTAACCATATTATCATCCAGATCATTGATATAGATGACAAGCGTGAGCAGACACTGCACTGATCCTTGTGGCACTCCACTAGTCACAGGCCTCCAATCAGAGAGGCAACCATCTACTACCACTCTCTTGCTTCCCACAAAGCCAATGTCCAATCCAATTTAAAGCAACCGATCCTTCCTGACCGACCTCCCATGCAGGACCTTGTCAAGTGCCTTGCTGAAGTCCGTGTAGGTAACATGCTCTGACTTGCCTTCGTCTATAAGATTGGTTTGACACTATCTACCATGCACAAATCCATTGTTGACTATTCCTAGTCAGTCTCCGTCTATCTAAATACTCATACATCCGGTCCCTTAGAATAGCTTCCAGTAACTTCCCCTCCACTGATGTTAGGCACACTGGCTTATAATTTCTTGGTTTATTTTTAGAGCCTTTTTTGAACAGTGGAACAATATTAGCTATCCTCCAATCCTCTGGTCCCTCACCTGTTGCTAAAGATGGTTTAAATATCTCTGCTAGGGCCCCTGCAATTTCAGCACTTGCCTCCCACTGGGTCCAAGGAAACAATTTGCCAGGCCCTGCGGATTTATCCACCCTCATTTGCCTAAAGACAGAAAACACCTCCTCCTCTTTAATCTGTATAGAGTCGATGACCTTGCTGCTGCTTTGCCTCAATGCTGTGTCTGCGTCTGTCTCCCAAGTTAATACAGATGCAAAAATTCCATATAAAATCTCTCCCGTCTCTTTTGGCTCCACATAGAGATTATCCTTCGAATCTTCCAGAGGACCAGTTTTGTCCCTTCTAATCCTTTTCCTCTTAACATACCTGCAGAATACTTTAGGATCCTCCTTCACCTAAATTAAGGGCACAACCACTAACATTTCATAAATCAGATGTTCATAAATCTAGGCTATTAACTCTTGTTCCAGTACTACCCTAGTGTTGTCACTTCACGTCCACTTGCAAATTAATGCTGTTGTTGCACAACTCTAGCAAGCAGAGTTCAGTCCTGACCAGAAGCTCTCTGTGCATATTCTCCCTGTGACCACAAGGGTTTCCCTTGGGTGCTCTGGTTTCTTTCCACAACCCAAAGAAGTGCTGTTAGATAAATTAACTTCTTCAAATTGCCACTCTAAGAGCTAATGTAATAAGCGAATCAGGACAGCTGAATAATGAGTTGTTTTAAACTTTTGGATCAATCACATTTAATAGAAAGCATGAAAGACCACATAATTAAAGTAACTATTAATTCCCAAGCTTCAAGAACTTGAACCTCACTTTTCTTTGCATTCATTGCAAAAATTAGTCCGAGGCTTTGATTGACATGAAGTCATTGACAAAGACCTATTTGACAGTGAGAACTGCCTGATGCATCCTGTGGAATCGAAAGCCATCATCTTGCATAAGCACGGCAGCATTGAAATGAATCTTCATTTCATCAAGAAGCCAGAACCAGACTCAGGTTTAATATCACTGACGTATGTCATGAAGTTTGTCTTGTACAGCTGTACATTGCACTACATAATAATAAAAGCTATAAATTACAACAAATTTATAAACATTGACACTGTAACTTTACAAATACCATTGACTGCTGATTGTTTTAAGGAAACTCATTTATTTCTTGTTATCTTTGACATTAAAGGTATTTAAAAAATTGCCAGAATTGATTCTTAAACAATAGTTTAAATATTAGTTGTGAACTGAACTGCATTGAATTACTTAGATTCAGGAAGAGCTTACTAGGCTACGAAGTGATACAGTTAAGTCAGTGAGATCTCAGAAAAACAGCTTGACAGCTCAAGACATCCTGCGACGTTTGGAATGTGAACGTGATGAAGCTGTAGCAGACCTGAGGAGAATGACTACAGAACGGGACAGCCTCAGAGAACGATTAAAGGTGATGAAGTGTACAATTTAAACCTGAAGGTCAGGGAAACAAGTTATTATATAAACATTAGCTGATTACACTTCTGTATCATTTTAACAGATTCAAAAATCATTTATTGGAATAGCTTATTTATTGTCATAGAACATTAACCTTAAAATCCCATACAGAGAAATTTATTTCAGGTTTGGGCCTAAAACTCCATATACATAGGATTTGCTGAGGAGACATGAATATAGCTTCTTCAATTATGTTCTTGATTTTGATGATATTGTCCAACCAGTTCAGATCATTACATTTCGTACACAATTTCCTTTTGGTTTGCTTCTTGCTGATGTAACACTGACGCTTTATTTCCCTCTAACATCCTCTCCTGTCACTGGGTAATGACTTTTACTTTGGTCTAGCTGATGCATTGTATTTCTGGACAGAGGAGTAGGCTTTCTTCCTGTGCCTTGGTTGCTTCAGTGAAATATGCTTGAGTTATCTGAGATTATAACTGGAATTTTACATTATAGGCTTACGATTTAAATCCAGTTGCCTTCCAAAAATAATAACTCCATTAAGGAAATAAAAAACCTTACTCACCAGATTTTTAATGAATTTTGATAATTTTGAGTAAGTAAACCACCATTGCAATTCACAAGCAAGAGAAAATCTGCAGACTTTCTGTAAGTCCGCAATGTCGACAGTTCTCCTTTCCATTGATGCTGCCTGGCCTGAGCTCCTCCAGCAGTTTGTGTGTGTTACCATTGCAATTTATTTTACTTTTAAATTAGTCATGGATTTTTTGATAAATAATTATTCCCTGTAATCTGTTCATTTTATGTTGGTGTGGGCTAGAATTACATATAGGCCAGGCTGGATAAAAATAATACGATCCTCTACTAAAAGTTATGATTAAACATGAAATGAAAATTGTCAGGTAGCATTTGTGGAAAGAGATAGAATTAATGTTTCTGGTGGAAGGAGCACATTGTGTTTCTGTAGGAATCTGACACTGAAACTACTTGTTTTATTGCATATTGCCCCTTAGGTCCCCTTTAAATTTTACCTCCTTCACATTAAAATTAGTTTCATACTTTCATACCCTGGAGAAAAGGTTATGACTGTTATCTATTCCACTCGTGATTTATATACCTCTAAAAGGTAACCCTGCAGTGTCCCACACTGCAACTTTTCAAAAAGAGTACTAGCTTATTCAGACTGTTAACATCTATAACGTAAACACATTGAAAATTCTACTTGATTCATATTTGAAAATGGGGATGAAGATATACAAATACTTTATGTTGCAAAATTGATAGGGTTTGGTGTTACCATACAAGGCTCAATCAAAGCACTATAATCACTGCTTTGTGAGAAAGAGTTGATTTGGCAACAGTTGCAATTTGTTAAGTATCCTCACTGGTAACATGACATATGAATGAATTATGTCTGCCCTTATTATCCTCTCTTTATGTTCTCTATTCGACCATGTATATGCATCATGCAAGAAATTTAGGGTTGAATAACATAAAATATACAATATTAATATTTTGTACCTCAGTCTGATCTTTCACCTTGTTAATAATTTAATGTCATAATATAGCTCAATTATCTGAATCAAATTCCCTTTTCCCTTAAACTTATTGCTTCTGGCAGGCAATGAATGCTTAATACTATATTAACAGTGGCATTGATCTGGGTAAAATAAATGAGACCATCTCTACTGAGGCAGCAGTGATCTTCAGTTGAGGGCATTAAAGTTTTTCGAGAATTATCTGGGTGCTGTCTAAATAATATAACAGTGGTGAATTTGCATTCAGATTTTGTATAAGTTCTTTTCATATATACAGCAGAAAAATATCAGATGTAATTTATCAGTACTTACTGGTTTCAATATTCCAATAGATTTCCCAGGAGACTGCGATTAATGAGAGGGCACATATGGAGCAAAGAATAGAAGACCTGAAGGCGTCTGTACACGCAGTAATGTTGATTTTTTTAAGATTGAATTCTGCAATTAGAAATTTTAAACCATTTTGGTATCATCAAGTTAAAATGACTGTTAGATTCCTTGGACTGTGGTTCAGCTATACAGATGAGAGTAATCATGTAATGTATACTACACAACAGAAATACAGATTAGTTTCTGTGTAAATATAAATACTAGTTGTTATAAATTGATTTGTGCAACAGACTTTAGATCCTTTTTCAATTTTAGCTGAGCTAGTGTTGGCCAATCATTTTAGTGGAGGAGTGTCATGAGATCTTTTATTATGAAATATAGTTTCATAGTAAATTGATGTAACACTGTATTTGCTCACTTGTATTGCTGCCTGCACCTATTGTAAGCACCTATCAGTTGGTCTTATTGTAGACCTAATTCTTCTCAGTTGGAAGATGAAAGATTGGAACACCGATCTAGGCTGTCTTGCCTAAAAGAGAGTGTAACATCCCTGGAAGAAGAAATTAAAATATTAGCCAGAAAGTCATCAGACAGTGAAGATCAACTGTGCAGAGTGAGAGGAGAAAACAACCAAATCAGGTGAAATTGCTTTCATTAGTAAACTACCTTTTCCTAATCTCTTCTACAGAGAGCTCATGGACATCTTTGTCAGTGAGGCTGAGACCATTGACCACTGGTGTATCCTTTTCTTTTCTAGTTTTTAAATTTTGCAATTTTTAAAATTGTCTGCTATGGTTAACACTGGTGTAGCTCTTTCATTCGAATCTATAAACTTCTGAAAAAAAAATCCTTATATCTTGTATTCTACAACCCCATCAAGAAAATTTCTATTCCTTGTAAATCCTTGGTAAAATTATAGCATTCCAAATTAATGCCATCTTATTCTGATAAAGGGGATGCAGTGGATATTTTGAGCTTTTCTAATTTCTTTATCTTTATCTAATTGAGGTTAATTGGACAAACTATGGTACATATAGTTCAGTGGTTCCCAAACTTAGTTGGCTTACCTACTGCTTGGCTCCCAGACCACATCCCCAGCATCCCCCTCTCCCTTTCTGGTGATTACATAAAAACTATAAAGAATTTTGATTTATGATGGGGAGTGAAAGAAATAACTATAAAATCAAAGCAGTGACAAATAATTGAAAAAAAATGATTAAAATCTATTTAAAGCTACAAATAAAATTACTCATTTAATTACAGTAAAAAGAATTTCAGAGCGTACATTAGTTGAACTATTCATGACTTCATTGCTTTTTCACTTTTTACTGAGGTGAATGAACTTGATGCAGTGATATCAGTTTCTCAACATCAGGCTGAATGTCACTCAGAAGGAGTCTCAGATTCCCACGTTCAGTAATTTGTGGTCTGTTTTGTTGCTTTGAAAGAAGTTGGCTGACAGAAACCACACTCCACTAAATATGGTGTTGGAAAGACAGTAAAGAACAACTTGACATGAAATGCTGTCATAGGAAAGCAGCATCCATCATCAGGGATCCTCACCACCAAGGTGATGCTCTCACTGCTGCTTATCAGGTAGAAGGTAGAAGAGCCTCAGGACTCACACCACCAGGTTCAAGGACAGTTGTACTGGTACCCCTCAGCGATTAGGGTCTTGAACAAAAGGGGATAACTACACTCAACTTCCACTTGCCCCATCATTGAAATATTTTCACAACTAATCAACTCACTTTCAAGGATTCTTCATCTCATATTGTCATTATTTATTTATATTTGCAATTGTATTTTTTTGTCTTATGCATTCTAGTTGATCTTTCATTGATTCTGTTATAGTTACTATTCTGTAGATTTGTTGAGTATGCCCACAAGAAAATAAATCTCGGTTGTATATGGTGACATACTGTATATGTGCTTAGATAATAAAATTTACTTTGAACTTTGACTTTCTTCTACAGTGCAGGATAGCATTGTAAGATTTCTTTTGCGAGATATGATAGTTTGAAACTTGGCTTTAGGTCAGTCATGTTGTTAAGAGATCAGATTTTTGTCCATTCTTCCTGTTAATTTCACATTTCAAGAGTTCTGGAAAATATTTATTCCCTATCTGGAATTTAGATCAAGAGAAGATCCTGAAATCTCTAGGACTTGTCTTTAGGCAGCTCACCCAGGTGGGCACAGTATTCTTGAAGATCATCATCTGGTATTCTTTCTTTCTCTTCCAATTGAGAGAGGCTTGGAAGTTGGAAAAGGTTGCAATGGCTAATGTTGCACTTAAATAGGGTTAACTTGGACAGAAATGTGGAGATTACTGATTTGACTTATCAAAGATTCACATAATTTCCTTGCAATTGAAGACTGATTTCATTAAACTTTATGAAATAATTCTAACGAAGAAGCAATGTTATGCCCAATATTATTGAATTGATTACTGAATGAAGCCTTCAAGTCTTCAAAGAATTTTATTATTTTCAAGCACATAAAAGCACCTCAGGCAGTTTCCTTTTGAAAGCCATCTGACTTCATTGTGAGGCAGCAAACATTCAAATTGTTCATCGTTCTCAGTATAAAGCTCTCAGAATAGTTGAGAATTAAGAGCATGGAACTTGATTTTATTTATTGCTGTTACAACAGTTTTTAATGACTTGTGTAGCCGATCACTTAGGTTTTTTATGACAAGATGTCTGTGAATTAAACAGTGAATGGTAAATATGTTTGGTACAGCTCTTTGCAAGAAAATAATAACCCCACTTTGGCTTCCTGTCATTGATGATGCTCCATCTGCTGTACAAGCAAGATTGTTGGTGAGCAGAATGTCCCTCTTTTTGAAAAATTGCTCAACGACCCGAACTATTGGCTCCTTCAAATCTGTTTCAAGAACTCTTTCAAATAATGACTCTTGAACCATTATTTTGTCTTTTATGAACATAACCAAGAAGCAAAGATTCATTGCCTGGCAAAGTTGACTCTTTCAACTGTAAAACAAATTCTGTTGTCCTAAATATATTGCACAATGTATCTTCCACATTCTCAGACATTTCTTTTAAGCAGAATTGTCAATGTGGGGAATCACTTTAATTATTTGGTCTGGTGTCTTATGCAAAACTGTACTCAGAACCTCCTTTACTGTTGGCAGAATCAGTTCTTCTCCAATAGTATGGGGCTTTTCAGAGTTAGCAATGAGAAGTGAAATGTTGTATGAAGCACACAAACCATCACTGTTCTGTTGTGAAGTGCTGGCAAACATGTTTTGAAGTGTTTTCTATTTCTGAAAGTTTTCACAAAGTGACTGAGATTAAGTTCCTGTTTGCTCTGTCAATGTGTTTTCTCTTCAAATGTTCATGGAGCCTGGACATTTTCATTGCCTCAGTTGAAAAAACACTTTTACACAACAGATAGACTGGCTGCTGTTGGTTACTTGGAGCTGGTATAAATCCATATTTCAGATATGCTACACTATATTGTCTATGCTTTTTCATTTGGTCTGCTTTTGCCATTTTCATTATCCATTAATGATCACTGTTAGTTGCCTAATGTTTAACTCCAACCTCAAGTGCTATAATCAATAAAGGTGAAAGTTATGACATCATAGCTCAATTAAAACTCCACTGCCTGAAGCTACGTAAAGTGGGACAGCAATATCTTGGTTGTGTTGTGGATGAGAGGAATGTACTCGAGACCATTTGAAAGGACAGATTCTGAACTTTGAACGATATACCTTAATTCATGGGAATTGTGTCACTGTGTGATTAGAGTATGGGAGTTGAAGCTAAAATGGTATTACGGTAGTGAATAATTGAAGGGCCAGGTCCAGAAATAACATGATTTCTTCAGAACTGATTTCTCATGATATGCCAAATACACAAGTGTCACGTTGCTTTTCACCAACTATAATGTGCTTTGAACAAAGCCTCAGAGAATGGCAGGTTAGCCAGTGATGAGGTGGTTATGTGATCATTGTAATCAATTATGAGGCACTGAGGATCAAATGCTTATAATAAGTAATTCATTTCTTAAATTAAGCCTGTAATCCTTCTGCTGCCCCCTTGTTACCAAGCACCTCCTTGCCTACTTGTGGAAAATATGAAGATACATCCAATCAAATTCATCTAACATCAGGGAATATTTATCCCTACTGTTCACATAGCATACAACTTTCATATGTGATACCAGGATTTCTACCTCAAACTGGAAATTTAAATAGTGAAGTTTCTTGGGTCAATATTGCCACACTGCCCAATGTTGATTCTGAGTATGCCTTTAGACATTTTCAGTTCTTTAAATTAAAAATTCCTTAAGAATTTCGTTTCTATGCTATGTCCTTCTATATCTGTATTTAATTCTCCCCATCTTCCCCGTTGGAAGGCTGAAGCCTTTCAATCAAAATATCTTCCGTAGTTTTGAGTCACTCATCTTGTATTTTTGTTAAATGTAGGACTTCAGTTACCATTGTAGAAAATATTGTTATCAATGTACACAGACATCTGTGTGATAAAGAACAGATCATCTACTTTTATTATATTGCTACTGACTGACTATTACCATAACATCTATCAATTCTGCATAAGGAAATTTAAGTTCACGTTAGCTGCTTTTTGAAAAAAGAAGAATCAAAATTGGTTTGAAATTTATCAAATATTTATAGACAAGTGAAACAGCAATGTACTAATGCTTTCAATAGCTATAATTATATTAATATGAAATGTAATGTTGTAGATCATTATTGGACCAGGCAGAAGATAATCTTGCCGAATCCCAGAGACGCCTTTCAATAAAATCCACTGATCTACAACTCGCACAGGATAAGAACATTCGACAAAGTGAAAAGATTGGTAATGCCAAATGTTCCCTTAATCTTAAACAAGAACAGGGAATAGTTAATATAATTTTGTACATCTGTATAGAATTTTTTTTCTTTTGTTATGTGTGGATGCAAAAAATTGAGATAAAGCCATTAGACATATCACTGTGTGCCTTTCACACCCCATTTAGGTTGTGTAACTGCTAGTTCATCCTTCTGAATTTTAGCTCAATAAATTTTACCCATCATGTTGATTAAGCAATTATTGCGTCCAGTATGAGCCTTGGCATTGAGGCTCATCAGGATTGTGAGGAACAGCCTATTAATTTAACATACACTTATATGTGGCAATTAATAACTAGTATTCAGGAGACTTTTACCTGCATTTCTGCCTAAATTAGAGGATAGTACATTCTTTTGTTGCCACCACCTGTTAATTTCAGAATGGAAATCAGACATTTGCATTCTTAATGAGTCAACTATTCGCTGGTCAAAATCAATGAGTCATCTGCTTTTTCTTTATTAATTATATTCACCACTATCGCATTTAAACTTTTTGCTTTTACCAACAATAACAAACAGAGGATTAAAAAACAACCTGTTTTGTAAATGGGATTAGTTTAGATTAGCATAATGGTCTCTTTGAGCATGACGGGCTGAAGCTCCTGTTCCTATTCAAACCTCAGAAAGAATTTAAGAAAGATGTGGGACTAGGCAGAAAAATGGTTCAGCACAGCCAAGAAGGGCCAAAAGGCCTGTTTCTGTGCTGTAATGTTCTATGGTTCTATGTTAAATATGTACATAAGTAAATATTGTGTAAGTATTAAATATAGTCATGATCTTGGAAAATATCAGATTTTTTTATTTTAATTCTGCTTGATATTAATAGAACATCACACAAAGAAAAATATCCTGAATATATTTTCTTTTAACATATGCAATGGGCCAGATTTAATTTGGCATTATGGAGACAGGTGTGGTACATATTGGTACCAATGACATAGGTAGGAAAAGGGAAGAGTCCTGAAAGAAGGAAGTTGAAAAGCAGGATCTCAAAGGTAGTAATCTTGGGATTACTGCCTGTGCCATGCGACAGTGAGAATAGGAATAGAATGAGGTGGAGGATAAATGCATGGCTGAGGGAATGGAGCAGGGGGCAGGGATTCAGATTTCTGGATCATTGGGACCTCTTTTGGGGTCGGTGTGACATGTACAAAAAGGATGGGTTGCACTTGAATCCCAGGGGGACCAATATCATGGCGGGCAGGTTTGATAGAGCTGTTGGGGAGGGTTTAAACTAGTTTGGCGGGGGGTGGGAATCAGAATGTGAGTGCAGGGATTAAGGTAGAAGGACAAGGGCATGATGCTAAGAGTTCTGAGTTGATGAGGAAGGACAGGCAGGGGACAAAACATAATTGTAGCCAGTTAAGGGGTTGAAATGTGTCTATTTCAATGCTAGGAGTATTAGGAACAAGGAGGATGAACTTAGAGTATGGATTAGTATATGGAACTACGATATTGTGGCCGTTACTGAAACTTGGTTGGAGGAAGGACAGGATTGGATGATGCAGGTCCCAGGTTTCAGGTGCTTTAAAAAGAATAGGATGGGAGGTAGAAAAGGGGTGGGGGAGTGGCATTGCTGGTCAGGGATAGTATCACGGCTATAGAAAGGGAGGATGCTGCAGAGGGAGTATCCACTGAGTCGGTCTGGGTAGAAGTCAGAAATAGGAAGGGGTCAATCACTGTGCTGGGGGTGGTCTATAGGCTCCCAAATACCCCTCGGGACACCAAGGAGCAGATAAACAGGCAGATTTTAGAATGGAGCAGGAAATACAGGGTTGTAGTTATGGGTGATTTCAACTTCCCTCATATTGACTGGCACCTCCTGAGTGCAAGGGGGATAGATGGGGCTGAATTTGTCAGGCGTGTTCAGGAAGGATTCCTGTCACAGTATGTGGACTGGCCAACGAGAGGAGAGGCTATACTGGATCTAATTCTGGGTAATGAACCTGGTCAGGTGGCAGACCGCTTGGTAGTGGAGCATTTTGGTGACAGCAACCACAACTCCCTTAGCTTCAACATAGCTATGGAAAGAGATAAAATCAGACAAAATGGTAAAGTGCTTAACTGGGGAAGGGCTAACTTTGAAGGGAAGAGGCAGGAACTAGCAACAGTAAATTGGAAACATGTTCAAAGGGGAAAGCACAGAAGTAATGTGGGAGAAGTTTAGGGACCACTTGAGCTGGGTTCAGGATAGGTTTGTCCCACTGAGACAAGGAAAAACTGGTAGGAAAAGGGAACTGTGGCTGATGAAACACATGAGGCAACTCGTCAAGAGGAAAAAGGAAGCTTATGTTAGATATAAGAAGCAGGAAGTAGGAGGGGCTCATAAGAAATATAGGGTAGCCAGGAAGGAGCTAAAGAAAGGACTTGGGGGAGCTCGAAGGGGGCATGAGAAGGCCTTGGCATGTAGGATTAAGGAGAACCCCAAGGCGTTCTATGTGTATGTGAAGAACAGGAGGATGACGAGAATGAAGGTTGGACCGCTAAAGGGTAAAGAGGGCAACATGCCTGGAGGCAGAGTAGGTTGGGGAGGTCCTAAATGAATAATTTGCTTCAGTATTCATAAGTGAAAAGGATCTTGATCAAGATGAGGTCAAAATAGAGCAGGTCTGTGTGCTGGACAATGTGGAGATTAAAGAAGAAGAAGCAATGCCGGATCTTCTTAAAAACATCAAGATTGATAAATCCCCAGGGCCGGATATGATACACTCCAGGTTGTTGTGGGAATTAAGAGAAGAGATCGCTAGAGCATTAACTATGATCTTTGAATCCTATTTGGCTGCAGGGGAAGTGCCAGAGGACTGGAGAATGGCAAATGTAGTTCTCTTGTTTAAAAAAGGTAATAGGAAGAAACCTGGGAACTATAGACCGGTGAGTCTTATGTTGGTGGTCTGCAAACTACTGGAAAGGATCCTTAAGGATAGGATCTACGAGCATTTGGAGATGTACAGTCTACTCATGGATAGTCAACATGGCTTTGTGAAGGGAAGATCATACCTCACGAGCCTGATTGAGTTTTTTGAAGAGGTAACAAAAGAAATTGATGAGGGTAGGGCAGTGGATGTAGTCTACATGGACTTTAGCAAGGCATTTGACAAGGTCCACCACGAGAGACTCATCCAGAAAGTCATGAGACATGGGATAAGTGGAACCTTGGCTGATTGGATAAAAAATTGGCTTAAAGGAAGAAAGCAGAGGGTAGTTGTGGAAGGAAAGTATTCTGCCTGGAGGTCTGTGACTAGTTGAGTGCCGCAGGGATCTATCCTGGGACCCCTGCTATTTGTGATTTTTATAAATGACCTGGATGTAGAGGTGGAAGGATGGGTGAGTAAGTTTGCGGATGACACGAAGATTGGAGGAGTTGTGGATGGAGCTGCAGGTTGTTGAAGGTTACAAGAGGATATTGACAGGCTGCAGAGTTGGGCTGAAAAATGGCAGATGGAGTTCAATCTGGATAAGTGTGAGGTGATGCATTTTGCAAGGACAAACCAGAAGACTGAGTACAGGATTAATGGTCAGTTACTTGAGTGTGGATGAACGGAGGGACCTTGGGGTTTAAATCCATACATCACTCAAGATCACTGTGCAGGTTGATAGGGTAGTTAAGAAGGCCTATGGAATGCTAGGCTTCATTAACAGGGGGATTGAGTTCAAGAGTAGAGAGGTCATGTTGCAACTCTACAAATCTCTGATGAGACCGCACTTAGAGTATTGTGTTCAGTTCTGGTCACCTCATTGTAGGAAGGATGTGAAAGCTATGGAGAGGGTGCAGAGGAAGTTTACCAGGATGTTGCCTGGTTTGGAGAACAAGTCATATGAAGCAAGGTTAGCAGAGCTGGGACTTTTCTCTTTGGAGCATAGAAAAATGAGAGGGGACTTGATAGAGGTCTACAAGATTATGAGAGGCATAGATAGGGTGGATAGTCAGTACCTGTTTCCCAGGGCACCAATAGCAAACACCAGAGGGCATATGTACAAAATTAAGGGAGGGAAGTTTAGGGGAGACATCAGGGGTAAGTTTTTTTTTACACAGAGGGTTGTGAGTGCCTGGAATAACTTGCCAGGGATGGTGGTGAAGGCTAAATCATTAGGGGTATTTAAGAGCCTCTTGGACAGGCACATAGATGAAAGAATAATAGAGGGTTATGGGGTAATGTGGGTTTAGTACTTTTTTTTAAGGATTATATGGGTCGGCACACCATGGTGGGCTGAAGAGCCTGTACTGTGCTGTAGTGTTCTGTGGTTCTATGGCTGCAGAGCAACAGAAGCTAGGAATTAAATATCCAATATGGTTTGGTATTTATGAAGGACAGGCAAGAAGGAAAAGGGAATGGTGTGCTGCTATTAATAAAAAAAATCAGTGCAAGTAACCTTGGTTTCATAGATCATGATGTAAAATTTGGATTACGCTCAAAATAGCAAAGACAGAAAGTCATTGAAAGTATAAAAGGAGAGTTGGTAGTGACTGGGAGAATACAAGGAATGAGAAGGCAGTGGAAGGGAATGTGTAACGTTTAAAGAAATAATGCAAATCATAAAAAATTAAACTCCATTAAAGCACAAAGGCCCAGTAGGAAAAAAAGTTCAAAATCAGAATCTGGTTTAGTATCAGCGGCATATGTCATGAACTTTATTGTGGCAGTAGTACAATGTAATAAATAATAATAGAAAAAGATGTATCCTTAAGTGACAGAAAGATAGCGTTATATCCAAGAATGAAGCTTGAAATGTTGCTAGAAATGGTAGTAGTCATAAAGACTGAGAGTATTTTAGAATTCAGTAAAATAGGATCAACATATTGTTAAAGAAGGTCACAATGGAACAGAGAGTAGATAGGCAAAAATAAAATAAAAATTCTAAGAGCTTTTGTAGGTACATAAGCAGAAAAAGACTGGTGAAGGCAAGTAGGAGACCCTTACAGACAGAGATGGGGAATAAGGAAATTGCAGAGCAATTAAGTAATGACTTGCACCTGTTGTCACAGAAGATGTATTAAAGAATCAAGGGTCTCAAGAGAACAAGGACCTGAAAAAAGTATTAGTCAAAAATACTGCTTCAAAGCTAACAAATCCCAATGATCCAATAATTTAATGCCAGAGTTTTGTGATGGATGGAGATGGTGGATGCTCTTGTGGTTAATATTCCAATATGTTGTGTAAATGTTCTTGGGAATTGATAACGTATGTGATTCCATTATTTCAGGAGAGAGAAAACAGGAAATCATTGACTTGTTAGTCTGATATGATTTGAATAATGAAAGATGCAACGGCTTGGAAAACACAAACAAGCTTGAACAAAGTCAACATAAAGTTATGGAAGGAAACTCATGTTTGAATGATCTACTGGAATTCTTTGAGCCTGAGGGGACTAAAGGTTATATTTTCAAGATAGCTGTAGATTGTGAGAAGGGAGGAGGAAGAGCAGCTGGGCAAGAATTATTCCGATGGAAGTCAATATGCTAAAATGTGAGGTACCCACACAAGAGAAAACCAGAGTATTTGTTAAGTGATGAGAGAGTGGATAGTGTTATCAATGTGATCTAGATGTGGCTGCTTGATGTGGCAGTTACATGTAATCTTGGTGAGACCATACTTGGAATATTGTGTACAGTTTTGGTCATCTTACCTCAAAAAAATGTACTTCTCACAGAGGCAACATAGTAAAGATTTACTAAGCTATTTCCAGGGCTTCACTGGCTGGATGCAGGAAAGATGATTCCCCTATTTAAGGAATCCAGGAGACACAGTATCAGAGTAGGTGTAGGTGTTTTGGACCAACATGAGGAGCAATTCCTTAACTATGAGGGCATTGAATCTTCAAAATTCGCTATCTGGAGTACTCTGCAGTCCAAACACAGATCAGTAGATTTCTGGGAATTAAGGGAATCAAGGGTAATGGAGATAAATCTGGAAAATGGCACTGAAGAAAATGAGTCTCGATCTTGATGAATGGGGGAACAAATGAGCTCTAAAGGCCAGATGACCTACTTCTAGCTTTTGTTCCTTACATTCTTCTGTACCTTGCTTTGATTGGTACGTTGCCATATCAAAATGATTTTCTAGTAATGTTGTTATTCTCAGATGTAAATATTTGAAATATGAAGATGGACAGAAAGATTGTGAAAGGGTTCATCATATGTACTCTCAACAAAAGATATGTTTCCTGAACAATTGCAACATTGTCTAAAGATATATTTGATAATCATCTCAATTATTTAATGAACCTATAGCATACTCAGTAAGGTTTAAAATCTCATCCCAATAGATGATTTGAGTAGGCATGTTGCTTCACTTCAAGAAGAGCTTAGCTCAGTCCATACCAAAGTCTGTGAACTTGATAAACAAAAGAAAAGTTTACAAGAGCTTACAGATGAAAAGACTGAAACAATTGCTTCTCTGGAAGAGAATCTTCACCAAAAAGTAAGTGATTTTAAAAGAGTTACTAAATTATTCATCTATAATGATCTGGCTACACCTTTTGTTATTTCCCAAAGACTGCAATTTTTTTAAGGTCATGCAGAATCTGAAAGCGGATCTAATTTTATAGTTTGTTCTGCCATTATGAAGTTAAATCTAAAGCATTTGCAGCATAATCTCTTTCATCATGAATGAATGGGGAAACTCTTTGAAGGTGGGTAACTATCATTCTGTTTTGTTTGCTCATTGAATTTTGCTGCCAAGGTAGTTTGCAATCATCAGAGGTTTCCAAGTGAGTTTACTGGTAGATGAAACTGATTTGTGGTGTAAGTTGTTTCTCCTAAGAGAGTTTTCAATTCCTGACAAAAAAAAAGACTAAAATGATATTGTGCAAATGTGACCTGAAGCCTTGATGGAAGAACTTTGGAAAACTCAAAACAAGGAGTTAAATGCTGAGCAACACATAGAAAATGCTGAGGAAACTCAGCAGGTCAGGCAAGGACGACATCAATGGAGGGAAATAAACAGTTGATGCTTCAGGCAGAAATCCTTCATCAGGACCGATATCCTCACTTACCTGATGAGCTCCACCAGCATTTTGTGTGTGTTCCTCAAGATCTGCCTCTCTTGTTTCTGTAGAATTAAATGCTGTTTTTTTTCAGAGTTGCTGTTTATACCATTTTCATTTAAAAAATCTTTTTATTAATTATTATTGAAGATTAACAAAAAATACATTGTCAATATGTCATTATATACAGTAAAGAACAAAATTAGCAAATAACTGATTAACAAAGCTAAGCAATATATCAAGAATAATAAGAGAAAATAAAGTGTTAAGAATATTTTTTATAACTGAAAACAAACAAACAAAAAAAAAACCCCATTGGGAGCACAACTCCGGAGCTATACATCATACAAGCTTCCACAGGAAAAGAAACCAATCCGCCAACTCAAATCCACTTAAAAAAATTGGAAGGAAACCATATTAATTAACTCAAATCAAATGATAGTAGCGGGCGAATGAACCCCACCTTTTCTCAAAATCAAATCAAGGATCAAAAGTTTGACTTCTGATTTTCTCTAAACTAAGACATAACATCACCTGAGAGATCCATTGTATCAAAGTAGGAGCAGAAGCATCTTTCCATTTCAACAAAATAGCCCTTCTGGCTAATAATGTAACGAATGCAATTACATGTTGGTCTGATGGAGAAATACCATGAATATATTGAGGGACTATACCAAATAAAACTCTCAATTTATTAGGTTGTAAATTAATTTTTAAGACTTCAGAAATTGTAGAGAAAATAAACTTCCAAAAATGTTTCAGTACAGAACACGACCAAAACATATGTGTCAATTTGGCTGTCTCAGTTTTACATCTGTCACACTGACTATCAACATTAAAAAATATTTTAGACAGTCTCTCCTTTGTTAAATAGTAACGATGTACAATTTTAAATTGAATTAAAGAGTGATTGGCACAGATCAAAGAAGAGTTAACCAACTTCAAAATCTGCAACCAATCTTCTGTTATCAGGGTCATGTTAAGCTCTCTCTCCCAATTTTGCTTAATCTTAAGTGAAGGGTAATTGTGCTGTTGTAACAATAAATTATAAATTTTCCCAATAAAACCCTTCACTAAAGGATTCATTTTTAAAATATCTAACAGGTCAGAATCTTGTATATATGGAAAATTTAAGTATTTTCGTAAAAAGTGTCTGACCTGAAGATATTGCAGGAAATATGAATATGAGAGAGAGTATTTAGATACTAATTTCTCAAAAGACGTCAATCAGCCATCCTAGAACAGATCCATGAAGGAATAAACCCCTTCAATCCTCCAAAAAAGATAAGTAGGATCACTTAATGAAGGCTTAAATAAATAATTACAATAAATTAAACTAAAAGATTTTAAGATTTAAAAAGCTTTAAAACTGGAACCAAATTTGTAATGACTGCTTAATCACAGGATATGAATTTAAATTAGTAATTTTGGCCAGTTGTACAGGTAAAGAAGCTACTAATAATGAGGTTAAGTGAGACTGTTTCACAGCATTCAATTCCAAATCAGCCCAAGGTGGTCGTTCATCATCCCAATATAACCAAAAACACATATAACGTATATTAACAGCCCAATAATACATTCTTAAATTAGGCAAAGCAAGACTTCCATCTTTTTTTAATTTTTGTAAATGATATTTACCAATTCTTGGTCTTTTATTATTCAAAACAAAAGATGAAATAATAGAGTCAACCCGACTGGAAAAACATCTTAGTTAAAAAAAAAGGATATTTTGAAATATATATAAAATTTTGGTAAAATCATCATTTTAACTGCATGAATTTGGCCAATTAATGGAAGTGTAAGTGGATTCCATCTACAAAATAGTTGCTTCATAAAATCCACTAAAGGAAGTAAATTAGCTTCATAAAGGTCTTTATGATTTTTAGTGATAATAATACCTAAATATTTAAATGAGTCCGCAACTCTAAAAGGAATGTCATCATATATAGAAGCAGGATCATTTAGGGGAAATAATTCACTTTTATCAAGGTTGAGTTTATATCCCGAAAACTTTCCAAAATCGTTTAATAATTTCAATTAACTAGGAATGGATTCTTTAGGATTCGAAATATAAACTAAGAGATCATTAGCATAAAGAGAGATCATATGAACAGTCTCATTTATGAAAATTCCACGGTGCAATAGCCAAGGGTTCCAGCACCAAATTAAATAGCAAAGGACTTAACAGACATCCTTGTCTTGTAACCTGCGAAAGCTGAAAAAAATGAGATCTGCAATTGTTAGTAATAACAGTAGCAATAGGGCTTTTATATATAATACTAATCCACTTATTAAAATTAATACCAAAGCCAAATTTCTCTAAAACACTACGTAAGTATTTCCATTCAACTCTGTCAAATGCCTTTTCAGCATCAAGACAGATAACATATTGGGGAGTCTTAGAAAAGGATGAATATATAACATTTAACAGTCTCTGAACATTAGAGAAAGAATAATGGCCCTTTATAAAACCTGTTTGGTCTTGAGAGATAATTTTAGCTAGAAATTCTCCAGCCAATTAGCCATTATATTTGAGAGAATTTTAGCATCCACACTTGATAAAGAAATAGGTCTATATGAAGCACATTCAGTAGAAGCCTCATAAAATGTGGGAGGTAACTCTCCTATCAAAAATGAATCTTTAAGTGTTTCTAACATATATGAAGAGAGCAATTTTTCAAATTTTTTATAAAATCCTACAAAATGACCATCCAGTCCAGGAGCTTTACCAGATTGCATTGAAAAAATAGCTTTCTGAATTTCACTTTCAGTAATAGGAGCATAAAGAGTTTGTTGATCTTCAACAGAAAATCGAGGAAAATTGATCTTTTGTGAAAAGGCATTCATTTTAGAAAAATGAAATGGAAACATTTATAAAGTTCAATATAAAAATCTTGAAAAATTTTATTAATATCTTCATAATGACATGCTAAACTACCATCTCCCTTACGGATTTTTAAAATCTGTCTTTTAGCTCTAGCTGCTTTTAATTGAGATGCTAATAGCTTATTATTTATATTACCAAACACATAAAATTGACTTTTCAATTTAAGCAAATTTCTTTCAATAGGATAAGTTAATAATAAATTATATTGTGATTGGAGTTCAACTCATTGAATAAATCAATATTAGGGGATATTGCATAAATATTATCCAAGTCTTTAATTTGTTTGGAAATCTTATCTAACTCTGTTTTTGTCTGTTTCTTAAGCTTAGCTGAATAGGAGATTATCTGACCATGCAAATATACTTTAAATGTATCCCATATAATCCATTTCGACACATCTCCCATATTATTAAAAAGAAAAAAATCTTTTATCTGAGTCTCAATAAATATGATAAAGTCAGAACTTTGTAATAAATTTTCTGGAAAATGCCAAGGCAAATTTGCAATAGCGACATCATTCAATTCAAAAGCTAAACTTAAAGTCGCATGATCCGAGAGAGCTATAGCATCATATTCACATTTCTGGACTTTGGACAAAAATTGTGAATCAACTATAAAGTAATCGTTTCTCAAATATTTTTTGTGAACATGTGAAAAAAAGAATAATCTCTATCATTAGGATGTAAATGTCTCCAAATCTCAACCAGGCCAAAATCAATGAAAGAGTTAATAAGTGATGCAGAACAACTCAGAAGCCGCTGATTGGTTGAACTCTTGTCAATCAAAGGATTTAAACAACAGTTGAAATCACCATCCATTAACAACATATATTCCTTTAAATCCAGCAATAAAGCAAATACTTTTTTAAAAAAAGATCATCTACATTAGGTCCATATAGGTTAACCAGAACAATTTTTCTATTACAAATTGTTCCTTTAACAAATAAAAATCTACCATTAATATCTGACACAATGTCTTCTTGGATAAATAAAATATTGTAGCGATGTGCTACACACAGCGCTGAAATAATAACTCACAGTCAGTAAGTTGTTTCGAGACTAGTTTATTCAAATTTCGCGGCGCTGGCATTTAATCCCTAGCGCCTGCCCTCTCCAGGCGGAAATGACGTCAGAGGTGCATTACCAAAGTCTCCCCCCATGCGCTGGCTATTTGTGAGCCGGTTCGCCTGTGCAGAAAGTGGGCCGCCACAATATTAGATTTAATAAAAATAGATACTCCCTTTGTTTTGTTTTGACTGGTAGTGTGAAATTGAAGGCCCTTCCACGTTTTAAAAAATTTATTTTGATCACCCGTTTTGATATGCATTTCTTGAACAAAATTTATATCGGGTTGGAATCGATTAATAAATTAAAAAGTCTTCTTTCGCTTAATAGGATGATTCCAACTTATAACATTTATCTGTTTAATTGCCGTAAAAAAAATTATTTTATTTAACAGATAGATACATGCATACCAGCGTAGGCTAATCAAAACTGGCGCTAATAAGTATAACCATATACAAAGTATGCATATTCTGGAACTCTATAATGGGAAAAAGTACAAAAAAGAAAACTAAAATTAATCTTACAATATACAAAATATATATATATTGTAACTGGGGGGAGGAATTAAGGAAAGCTTTCTAAAACCACTATTATAAAATGGGCAACTTGCAGAGTCTTTTTTTTATTCTATGGGGAGGCATTTCAGCTTTTATTTGCCGAATTTCGGGCTTTTTGGGGTGGTGGGAGGATTGGGATTAATTTTGATTTATAGGATTAATTGTAAGATTAATTTTAGTTTTCTTGTTTGTATTTTTTCCCATTACGGAGTTCCAGAATGTGGTTTTAGAAAGCTTTCCTTAATTCCTCCCCCCAGTTACAAAAAAAAAGACAACATATGGCCCTAAAGTTGAAAATCCCTGCAAAGGAAAAAAAATATTTTGCTAAATATAAAAAGCCAAACCCTACAAAGCAACACACCACCATGTCAAGTCATGTTAACAGGCCTTACTTCTAACTGATATATATGAAATTTAAATATCAATTTGCTTTAATGCCTTCCATTACTTTACAGAGTATTATTGCGCCTAAACAGTAGACATGGTAAGGCTAAGTAATCATTAAAACATGGAACAGATTCTCAACTGAAATGGTTAATACAAGAGGGCACAATTTTACGGTGATCAGAAGAAAGATAGGGATCTCAGAGATGTTTTTTTTCATAGACCAGTGGGTACATGGTAAGATCTGCCATGGGTAGTCATAGAGGCAGTCACAACAAAGGCATTCAAGAAACTCCTAAATAGGCTCATAGTAAAAGACAGAATTCTCTACAGGACAAAAGCATTTGATTAATCATAAAGAAGATTGAAAGGTAAACAACATGGGCTGAAAGGCCAGCACCGTTCAGTTTTTCTCTACAACATCTAGCTCCCCATATCCAACATAAAAGTTCAGAGAAAGAAATATTTATACTTAATCCTTAAAAGCAGCTGGGGAATGCAAAAACAATCTCCAAGGACGCCAAAACAATAAAATTAAACAGAGGAGAAAAATACCTATGTAATCTCTAATGAAGAAAAATCAGCACCATTTTATATTTAACTGACACACACAATGAAAAACTTTTTAAAAAAACTAATTATTTATCGACTAAGCACTCCCAACTAATATATATATAAAAGAAAAAGACCTTATGAACTATGGAAACTATCACTTAATTAATGAAAGAAAGAAGGATAAAAACAAATAATCAAACAATCTGTCCATTGTCTTAATTCGCACAGTAGATCAAGCAGATTTCAGGAAAGTCATTCATCATTCACATCGGAAAGTTCACATCATCTTTAAATGGTTGATTGATCAAAGGACATCTTAAGCAAATCAGAAATATTGAGCTTACCTTCTTTCCAAAAGAACAATTATTCAGCAGACCTAAAACCATTCAAACCTCAGCTATGACCAGAATAGAGTTAACATAGTCCACTGCCTCTTTGGGGTCCAGAAAAACACGTGGAGTCGAATCTTTGGGAAATAAATTTAATCGGGCTGGATATTGAAGTGATGGGAATAATCCCATATCATAGACTATCTTCATGGTTGGAACAAATTTAGACTGCAGGTCCATAACTTCCCGTGGATAATCTTCATAAAAACGAACCTTGGAACCTTTAAATTTAAAAACTCTTTGTTTCCTTGCATATTTTATGATTTGGTCTTTAACTTTAAAATGAAGAAAGGAAACCAAAACTGACCTTGGTTTATTCGAGTTCCGAGATTTCGAAGTGAAAATTCTATGTGCTGTTTCGATGTCAGGAGGTTGAGGTAAAATATCTGGAAACAGAGATTGCAACAAGATCGTGAAATAGTCTCATAAATCTCCAGTCTCAGATCCTTCCTTCAATCCAATAATTTGAATATTATTCTGACGAGATCTTGCTTCCAAATCGATAATCTTATGTTGGGACTTTTCCAAACGAGCTGAAATTTCCACGATTTGCTGCTTCGCCCCTTAATTCTGAACTAATAATGATTTTCCTGTACAAATTGAAAACTCTCTCGTAACGACTTCATCTCAGAAGAGGTAGCATCAAGTTTTACCGTGTTGTTGTCTATCTTCTAATCGAATTTCCTAGACATTCTGCCCAAGCTGCTGTTTCCTCCGACCTTTTTCCCCTTTCCATTGCTGGACTCAGGAAGCTGCTTCCCACTTCTTAAAGATTGTGACATAGTAACAACTGTTGCCCTCTAAGATCCGATAAATAAAAGTTAAAAATTCAAAGTTTAAACTGGGGAAAAGAAAGAATTAATTGCAGCCACACAGATCTGTGTGTCAATCCATTAGACAGCAGGCAGAGTCGTCTGTTTATACCAGCATTTACACTATTCGTTTAATTGAATCAGAGTAGATGTGTAGAACAACATTTGCAAAATTTCATGCCATTTAATGCCCATATATTAAACCAATATGTATTTAATTGACTATTACTTGTTTCCAAAGAAAAAGAACATATCAGACTACCAACTGAACATAAGTGAACTGGAATCAGTTGTTGAGTAAGTACTCAGTAGATGTTTTCACAAAATGCTGCTTTTGAAAATATATACAGTTGAAGTCCGAAGTTTACGTACACCTTTAGCCCAATATATTTAAACTCAGTTTTTCACAATTCCTGACATTTAATCCTAGAAAACACTCCCTGTCTTAGGTCAGTTAGAATCACTACTTTTTTTTAAAGAAAGTGAAATGTCAGAATAATAGTAGAGAGAATGATTTATTTCAGCTTTTATTTCTTTCATCACATTCCCAGTGGGTTAAAAGGTTACATACACTTTGTAGTATTTGGTAGCATTGCCTTTAAATTGTTTAACTTGGGTCAAACGTTTTGGGTAGCCTTCCAGAAGCTTCTCACAATAAGTTGCTGGAATTTTGTTCCATTCCATCAGACAGAACTGGTGTAACTGAGTCAGGTTTGTAGGCCTCCTTGTTCGCACATGCTTTTTCAGTTCTGTCCACAAATTTTCTATCAGATTGAGGTCAGGACTTTGAGATGGGTACTCCAATACCTTGACTTTATTGTCCTTCAGCAATTTTGCCACAACTTTGGAGATATGCTTGGGGTCATTGTCCATTTAGAAGACCCATTTGTGACCGAGCTTTAACTTCCTGGCTGATGTCTTGAGATGTTGCTTCAATATACCCACATAATTTCCCTTCCTCATGATGCCATCTATTTTGTGAAGTGCACCAGTTCCTCCTGCAGCAAAGCACCCCCGCAACATGATGCTGCCACCCCCATGCCTCATGGTTGGGATGGTGTTCTTTGGCATGCAAGCCTCATCCTTTTTCCTCCAAGCATAATAATGGTCATTATGGCCAAACAGTTCAATTTTTGTTTTATCAGACCAGAGGCCATTTCTCCAAAAAGTAAGATCTTTGTCCCATGTGCACTTGCAAACTGTAACCTGGCTTTTTTATGGCAGTTTTGGAGCAGTGGCTTCTTCCTTGCTGAGCAGCCTTTCAGGTTATGTCGATATAGGACTCGTTTTACTGTGGATATAGATACATGTCTACCTGTTTCCTCCAGCATCTTCACAAGGTCCTTTGCTGTTGTTCTGGGATTGACGTGCACTTTTCGTGCCGAAGTATGTTCATCTCTAGGAGACAGAGTGCCTCTCCTTCCAGAGCAGTGTGAAGGCTGCGTGGTCCCATGGAGTTTATATTTGCGTACTATTGTTCGTACATATGAACGTGGTACCTCCAGGCGTTTGGAAATTGCTCCCAAGGATGAACCAGACTTGTGCAGGTCCACAATTTTTTTTCTTTATTTCTTGGCTAATTTCTTTTGATTTTGTTTGTAAATTTCTGACCCACTGGAATTGTGATATAGTCAATTAAAAGTGAAATAATCTGTCTGTAAAGAATTGTTGGAAAAATTACTTGTGTCATGCACAAAGTAGATGTCTTCAACGTCTTGCCAAAACTATAGTTTGCTAATATGAAATCTGTGGAGTGGTTAAACAATGAGTTTTAATGACTTCAACCTAAGTGTATGTAAACTTCTGACTTCAACTATATGGTGTGTTTTTATGTCAGTATGTCATTTAGTATCTGCAACTTTATTGTTCGCTATGTTCCTTTGACTTTATTACTAGTTATTCATTGGTCAATAGTCTAATTATGTAGTTCCAAATGTGCTGCTAATACTAGGTGGGATTGTGGGTAAGAAGCATCTGAGACAAGCTGACTGTGTGGCCAAGAATTTGGGGTAATGAAAATTTCAATCAGAATAAAGAGGTTTAAAATGGTCTTAAAAGATGAAAGAAAACTAATATGATTTAGGTGACAATACCCAAAGTGAATGATGATGAAGGACAAATTCAGGCTGGCCATTTATCATCCTGTTAGGCTTCTGTAGTCATCTGGAGACTACTGGAAGAACTTTAGACACATTGGCAGTTGTTAGGTAATATTTATTTTCACACACAGCCTTATAGTGATTTTAAGTTTAGGTTCCACAAGGATTACTTGGTTCCAAGCCTTCCTACAGCCTTGCTTAGGATACTGCACAAGAGGCTAGAATCAGAAGGGAGTTGGAGAATACAAGAAAATTACAGGGGAGAGGAGGAGTACATTACTGGAGGATATGCAGAATAATTTTAACATTGTCCCATTTTGTAACCATTATAAATCATTTGGGGGGGGGGGCATGGTGGTGAGGATTCAGAGCTGAATGGAATTTGGGTATCTTGATGGAAGAGGGACAGTTATGGGTGCATCTCAGAATTTCCTTGAGTTGATTGATGTCCGGCATCTTCATCTATTGTCTTTTATGTCAAGTTTGGTTCAAGCTGCTGGAGATCTCTCTCTTCCTATCCTCTCTATTCCCAATTATGCCACTTTCCATTAGATTCTGCAATGCTGACTGGGCAGTCATTCTCCCACCATTTCTGGAACTCAATCTATAATTTAACTTTATAATTGGGCCAAGGCTAAAATGAAGTCTGGAATTGAGTGTTCTGGTGGTAGCTGAATTCCAAGATGTCTATGAAAATAATGACATCTGATAGTAAATAGTATGTTGACAAGCCTTCTATCCTTTTCTCGAAGATTGGATTAAACTGACGTTTTGTTTATTTCCAGGCTGGTTGTTATTAGGATATTATTATGCCTACCAAATGGAATGAGCACAATTAACTGAAGGCATAATAATAAATATTAAAGAACTTACAAGGAATCATTTATATGACACAAAAGGCTCATCTGGTTTGCTTTCTCTTGTCCTCACTTTATGTGAGAGGATCAATTTGTGTAACTCAAGATAAATTCTGTACAACCAATCCCATTAGCTCCCTAATGTTTCGTTTTACACATGGCAATATAACTGGAAGCACAATCCAAATACTGTACAGCACCTGTCTTTGAGATGTTAGTTAATGTGTGTAAATGATACGATGGTTGAAATTACTCTTTTAAGCTTTCTCCTAGCTTTGTGAGAAGCTAAGATATGGAACACAGGAACTGCTTTTTACCTACTACTGCACATTCTTCTAACCTACTAAGATTTTCCTTGCCTCACATATATATTGGCTTATTCAGATGATATTTCTTTCAAACATAATGATCTCTAATAGTCCTGTGCAAAGGAAATAAACATTTGACTTTTGAAGATTGGAGTAGGTAATTGATGTCTTATCTTTAGCACACACAATAAATTGTTTTAATTGGTTGCAAATAAAGACTTTCATATACTTGCTTAACTACCTGTTCCAAATTGGTGTTCTCTAATCAAGAGCTTAAGGATAAAATATTACAGATATACAGTGAGTCTTGTACTGAAGTCATGATCGGCATGAGTGAAAAGTCATAATTTCTGATGCTTTAACCAGGCAATCACATTTTTCAAGCCTTGCTTATACTATAGATATAATTACATGTCTCCAACATATTGTGGACCAAGATATTTCAAGAACACCCAACCATGCAAATAATACTCTGTTCTTAATAGTCTTGTTGCTTGATATGAATTTGAACCACAGTTTTAGCCATTGAGTTAACTTGTATGTGTTCTGTTTCCATAGTCAATTAAATGAAACTGTCAATAATAAAGAGAATGAGATATCCAATCTACAGCAGCAATATGATTCCATCAACTCTGAACTAACACAAATGGGCCAATTAAGAGAAAGTGCTGTTCATGAAAATAACCAGCTGCATGAACAGCTGTCAAAACTAAAATGTGATAATCAGGTAAGAATAGGAAATGTGTTTTTGCTGTTGCAACAGTAGTTCATCTGTTGATTGTGCTAATATATTCAAATAGTTCTTGAAAGTCCATGTTATTGATGTAACATTTGATTAAAGTTTGAACTGCATTGCATTTATACTTTCTTATCTGCAAATTTCAAACCAGGAAATTCAGAAAAAAGCCCATGGAAAATCAGATACAGGTGCCCAAAATCAGGGCAATTCCTTTTATAATTGTGGAATGTGACTTATTTTTAAGCGAGAGTTTCTGGGAATTGTCCACATTCTGTTCTTTGAAGAGGATTTTGTAGAGAAAACATTGGTTGGATCTGTTTAATGCACTGAGGTGACTGCTCTTTCTACATGAGTACCAGGGAGAGCATTCTAACTGGTTGTATCTCCATCTGGTATGGATGGGCCACTGCACAGAATCAGAAAAAGCTGCAGAAAGTTGCCAGCTCAGCCAGCTCCATCATGGGCACCAGTCTTCCCAGCTTTGAGGATATCTTCAAAATGTGATACCTCAAAAAAGGTAACGTCATCATTAAGGACCCCATTACCCAAGACATGTCCTCTTCTCATTGGTACCATCAAGGAGGAGGTATAGGAGCCTGAAGACACACACACAACTTTTTAGAAACAGCTTCTTCCCCTTTGCCATCAGATTATTGAACGAACAATGAATCCATGTACACTATCTCACTATTTTTCTCTCTCTTTTTGGAGTACTTCTTTAGTTTAAGTTATACTGTGCAAAAGTCTTAGGCACATGTAAAATAAATTCTTTAAAGAGAAGATGCTTTCATAAATAATGAAATGAAAAGTGTAAATATCGAAACATTTACTATAAAGAGCAGCAAACAGTATAAAACTAAATCAAATCAGTATTTGGTGTGACCATTCTTTACCTTTAAAACTGCATCAATTCTCAGGTATACTGTCATGCTGTTTTATAAGAAAATCAACTGGTAGGTTGTTCGAAGCATCTTGGAGAACTTGCCACAGTTCTTCTGCAGACTTCAGCAGTCTCGCTTGCTTCTGTCTTTTCAGATAATCCCAGACAGCCTCAGTGATGTTGAGATCAGGGCTCTGAGGAGCCTATACCATCTGAAACCAGATTAAAAAATCTAGCACGCCATTGGCATTGCACAATACTGTATATATTGGAATTTATAGTTTTTAATGTATTGCACTGTACTGCTCCCACAAAACAACAAATGTCATGACGTGTCAGTGATATTCAAACTGATTCTGACTCTATGGATGATTCAAGTCTCAGAGGCATGTAGGAGGAGAGGAATCAATGTCGGCCAACAGGTCATAAGGTTTGATCTGCATGCATTCGGCCCTCCTTATCCGCAAGTTCCGCATGCGCGAATTCAACCAACCACGAATCGAGAAAACCCAGAAGTGCTCTTCCAGCACTCGTTCTTCGAGCATGTAGACTTTTTTTCTTGTCATTATTCCCTAAATAATGCAGTATAACAACTATTTACATAGCATTTACATTGTATTAGGTATTATAAGTAATGTAGAGATGACTTAAAGTATACGGGAGGATGTGCGTAGGTTATCGTGGATCGGGATTAAAAAAAATCGTAAGTTCTCTTACTAAGTAAGTCGGAACAGCTACATCCAATATTATTTAGTGTCAGTTAGTCAAACGTTTATCTTAGTATATAGTATATACTTTACCTTTCTATGCATATAAAACACTTAAGAAATGTATATATTTCAATAATTAAACCACTGTGTTGCTTAGTAATAATTGTAGCTTTCATTGGGGCAGGGCCTTTCTCACTTTATCCTTTAAAATTGTTCCGATCATTGACCGACTGTAGCCTAACACTTTTCCAATGACTGATGGCGTTTCACCTCTTTCCAATCACTTTATTATTTCCACTTTATTTTCAATCGTGATCGTGATTATTTTCGTGAACAGAAACACTGCGGATTCAGAACTCTGCCGGGTCCTAAAGACTACCACTCTGAGACAGGTTAAATAAGATCCAGGGTTCCTCTGAGTCCCGAAGTCCACCGCACTGACACAGGTTAAATAAGGGACTAGAGCATCCGCGTTTTTGGTATCCGCGAGGGGTCCTGGAACCAATCCCTCGTGGATAAGGAGGGCTGACTGTACTTCCTCTTCTCAGTTGGCCAAAATCTTTTGGCGGTATTCTGATGGTGGTGAGTGTCATCATCCATACTTGCCTTTGCTGAGAGGAGATGTCTCCAGATATCTGAGAACTTACCCGTGCTTTTGTGGTCTTGTCGGATGATAGCATTGCACAGCTTGGGCAGTTTGGTAGAGGACCTTTGTCTTGTGGATCTTGAGCACAAGTCTCATTCTCTCATATGCTTCGTGTACAACAACTTGAAGTGGGCCTCCATATGATTTTTGCTATTAGTTCTAGACTGTAGGCTTCATAAGCTGAATAATTTCCTGATAGTTCTGTCAGTTAGCTCCACTTGGAAATGAAATGCTGCTGTGCAGTGTGGAAGGTTGAAAAAAGTATCAGAGCAATGATGAAACCTTGCTTGACATTGATCTCACTAAGATGGTCTATTGAGGACTCATGGCTTTTATGCTGTCCAGAAACCAGCATTATATGGATTTCTGCACATACACAAACTTAAGGAGGTTCTCCAAATTCCTGCCCACTGATGACGTCAAAGAATGTATTTAAGTCGAGAATGGCCACATTTAGTGGTTGGTACTGCTTCCTACTAGTTCATTTGAAATTGTCACGGGGTAAAGATATCACGTCCACTAGTGAAGGATAGATGGAATTCATACTGAAATTTCAGAAGCAGCTCTACAGCTACAGGAAGGAAGTGGATGTGGAGGACCTTAGCAATGACTTCCCCCGTGACAGGGTGACGCCTCTATAGTTACTGTCGTTGGACTTGTCACCCTTATTGAAAATGTAACAATCCAGCATCTCTCTTTGACCCCCGGCACTTGCTCCACTTACCTGATATAGACAGAAGTTGTGAGTTCATGAATGAAGCTCTTTATTACCAAATTTTAGAACTTCAGCAAGGAGACCATTCAATCTGAGAGACTTCATTTTTTTTTGGCATGTGGCCATTTTGTAACCACAAGTCTCAATTAAAAAGGCTGCTGTATTAGAATCAAGAGTGCTCATATCAAGAGCAGGGTCACAATGAACACCCTTGAAGGGATCTTCAAATTGTTCCTACCAGCAAGTTACCTACTTCTGCGATCTCAACACGTTCACCTTTATTTTGGACTTGAATGTTGTGTTTGAGCTATAGGTGAAGAATAAAAAAAAAATTAGATCTGCCAGTGATTACTTGCATCTCTTACACTCTTTCCATCCATTTATTCTTTAAGTTATGAGTTTTCTGCTGAATCTCTGCCTTCTGAGGGCAGAAATATTTTAGTGGTTGTTGAGCATGTGGATCTCGGAGTCATTGTCATCAGATTTGTCCTGTTTCTTTGAGGAAGAAAGGCTTTGAGTCTCTGCAGAAGATACCAGTTCTGATAGATTTCATGGTAGGTTACATGTTGTGTACAGTGTGAGCAAGTTGTCTAGGAGCTGCTTTCTATGAAGTTCTACCTTTGTAAGGTTCTGGAGAGTTTCAATGTTGACTTTTTTGTAGCAACACAAGAAAGTAAGATGGCCACTACTAGCTGGCCACGTTCACATGCTTCTGTCTTAGTCAATACTTGTCAGAAGTTAAACAAGTAATTAGAACTCTAGCATGATAAGCCAAAGGAATTTTTCCTGAGTGACTAATTTGTTTCCTTTGGCAAACTTGAATTCAAACTGCAAGGAAAGGTTAAATGATATTAGGATCCACTTTGTGAGCTGAGTAATTTAAAACCATAATAACAAAGTCACATTAAAATAAGGTAACAAAGACCAGCAACCTACATGTATATTCTTTGAATTTTATCATGTTAATGCTATTGAAACTATTCCCAAGGGATTTTTCTTCAACATGCTCAATCCAGGCCTTCAGGAGAAATTAAACTATCAGATGGATAATTTAATTGGACATAAGGTCCGAGGGTATTTATGTGTATAATGTCAAAAATAAATCAGTGTAACAGTGGAGAAGTAAAACAATTATCTGCACAATTTGACTTTATTTCCCTTATGGTTCTCACAACATTGTTTTCTGCTGGTGTATTGCTGAATGTTTAAAATAGGTGCATTTAAACTCCAATGTAGTTTATTTATTTAGGTCCAGAAGTGTAATTCTTATTTTACATACTGGAAAGAAACCCGCTTAACAGTGCTGATTTGATTGCCTCAATGTAGAGTCAGATTACTAACAGTGTTCAGCTGAGATATTAGTATCAATAATTTTCCTTTCATAGATTGTATTTTGTATATTTCAAATATATAACATACGCACCTGTTTAGCTCCTGTTTCCCACTACTGGTGCTGAGATACAATGACTTCAGGTCATGCATTCTCAGTTCTACTCTCTCTGCCTGGGCACAACAAAGTAAGCACTTAGGAATTTGTAGGTAAGGGTGGAGGTCCTTGAATTTGTTAGGAAATTCTGAGTTTTTATAGATACAACTAAGCATTTGATTTTGATTTTCCACTTGTCTTGCTACCAATGAGTTGGGCGCAGAACACCATTTAATCTCTATCAGACGAACAACACTGTTAAGAATCAAAATCAGGTTTATTATCACATTAACATGTTGTAGGTTGTGAAATTTGTTGTTTTATGGCACCAAGATAGTGCAATACATAAAATATACTATAAATTACAATAGTAGAAATTTGCTAGAGTCTTTGGTGACATATCAAATCTCCTTAAACTCCTAATTAAATATAGTCACTGCATGCAGTCTTATTTTCATCAAGAAACTGGGTCAGGAAGTTAGGTTCAAATAAGACATTTTGGGCAAAGTATGTGATATCACGTAGAAGACCTATATATCTATCTATTGAAAATTCTTTGAAACTCTATCCAGGCATTCCAGTATCTAGTAAGTTTCAATAGGTCCTTCTGAACTCCAATGAGTACAGGTCAGAGAACCAAATGTACCTCATGTGTTAGTTAAGCCTTCATTCTTAAGATTATTGGCCTCATGTGTTACTTGAGAACCCAGAGAACCAAACTGGAAGCAAATAAACCTTGATCTTAAGGGATTGTTTTAAAAAAAACTATGGTGCAGCCATCAAAATTTTAAAACTCTATATCAATTTTATTACAATTATCCGATAACAGGGATCACACAGGATCTTTTTAATATAGGTGTTAAGATACAACATTAGATGGTTCTAAAATAATTAGTTGCTACTATATTCTATTTGTCAGTTAATTCGCAAGTCCATGTTCTGGCACAGCATGGCTCTAATGAAATATAGTCACTCAATATGTAAATTGTCCAAGTATTTATTAAAATGAATGGGCTTTTTGAACTTTACTAGTTTCAGATAAAACTTATTTTGTAATTTGTAAATCGTTTATTAGTTTTATTGACTACCTTGCTTTATACTATGTCCCAACTAAGTTTAGTCCTTCATATCTCCTCTAATTTTCCAAACCTTTTGTTTTCTGTTTATGAGCTGTGGCTACTGTAGTTCACCTTTAGCTTGTAATTTCTAATGGTTGCCTTGGCCAAAGTCAAATCCCATTCCTATTTTCAGAGATCTTTGTTTGCCCTCCTGTAATGTCTGCACTTGTTTAAAGCTGCTATGCGCTGATAGGATTTTCCTGTCAAACTATGTTTAGACCGGCCTCTCCCAGCTATATTCTTCTCCTACTTTAAAAATTCTAAATGTGCACCTTGCACAAAACGCTCTTTGGCTGCAGCACCATTTATCTAACATTTGATCATCCCTCCTAATGGTTCCTCCTTTGTCTATTTGACTATAATTCCACCAAGCACTTTAGGATATGTTACCATATTAATGGATAATTAATGGATAATCAGTAGAAGTGGTAGAGGCAGGTTCAGTATTGTCATTTAAAGTAAAATTGGATAGGTATATGGACAGGAAAGGAATGGAGGGTTATGGGATGAGTACGGGTCAGTGGGACTAGGTGAGAGTAAGCGTTCGGCACGGACTAGAAGGGCCGAGATGGCCTGTTTCTGTGCTGTAGTTGTTATATGGTTATAATGCAATATGGTATTGTCATGGAATTTTAGCAATATGATAGCCAAGGTGGAAGAGGGTTAGAGTATTCTTCAGCTAATCAGGAGCATAGCAATTGGCATGCATTACTACTGACTTACATTTTGTGTTCAAAAATTACAAAGTTTTGGCTGGCTGATGGCTGGTTTTCCACCTGGTCAAATCGAGAAACCACAGAGAGTTTATTCTTCCCAAATCTGCATCTCAGTCCTGCAAACCTAGTCGGTGGCAAAAAGTCTAGACATGAGTTTTTATTTGCCCTCTATAATGTCTTCAAAAACCATATTAAAGCTGAGGCTGTATAAAGCATTGGTCGGACCGCACTTGGAGTATTGTGAGCAGTTTTGGGCCCCTTATCTAAGAAAGGGTTTGTTGTCATTGAAGAAGGTCCAGAGGAGGTTCATTAGGAAATTTCCCAGGAATGAAAAGGTTAATGAACGAGAACCGTTAGATGGCCCTGGCCTGTACTTGCTGGAGTTTAGAAGAATGAGAAGTGATCTCATTGAAACTTACCAGATATTGAAAGACCCAGAAAGAGTGGATGTTGAGAGGATGCTCCCTAACATGGGGGATCTAGGAGCCAAAGGCACAACCTCAGAATAGAACTTTACAACAGAGATTAGGAGGAATTTCTTTAGCTTGAAGATGGTGAATCTGTGGAATTCACTGCCATAAATAGCTGTGGAGGCCAAGTCATTGAATATTACAGTTAATTGGAGCAGCCATTTATTTTGGACAAGTGTTAAAGAACAAAAACTAATTGAGAAAATAGTTGGGATTCCCTTCATTTATTTGGGACTGTATTGGAACAAGATACTGTTGCTGTACAGTTTCTAACTAGTGTCAGATGTGTGCATTTCTGTGGCTTAGACGCTACACCGTGCTGAGAGTGAGCAGTGTTTAAGTAGTGCCAGTTGTGTGAGCTTATGTTCAAAATGTCACTGATAGTTGACAAGAAATGAACAGTAAGACAATTCAGAACTGTTTTGCTCACTGTGGTTTTAAACATCAGGCTTCGAGATGCCAGAAAGAGCCGAGAATGAAAATGAAACTATTTTACTACTTCAGCAAGTTAGGAACTATGAAGAATTTGAAGGTATTAACAATTATCTTCAATATTATAATGAAAATGAAGATTTGGAGGATGCAATTGTCAACGGCACTATGTTAAGGCATTAGGTGTCACCACTGATTTTGTTCATTTACTGTCAATCAAAAGTATGTGTTGCGTACTCTCTGGATGGATTCCTCAGATGATAACTACTGGGAACGAATACACAGTTTTATAGTACTGTAGTAGCATTAATGGTGCTCTAATTTCTTCTGTATTTCATTTGAATACATCATTTGTTAATCAGTTAAATGGTAGTCTTTTTTTTTGATGTTTTTAACTATTTCCATGAAATTTCAGCTAATTGGGCAAGCTGTTTAATTGGGCAAAAATGTACAGTCCAATTAATCAGGCTTCATTACATTTAAAGTGGTAGTTGATAGGTTTTTGACTAGTAAGGGTGTCAAAGGTTAAAGAAGAAGGCAGAATATTGGGGTTGAGAGGGATAATAAATCAGCCATGATGGGATATTGGAGCAGACCTGATGGGCCAAATGGCCTAATTCTGTTCCTATGTTTTATGGTCTTATATAAATGCAACCTGCACAATTCAAATTACATATGTCCACTGATTTATTAATTGCAAATGTCATTATAATTATTTGTGCAAGTTTTAGACATATTTACATTTAAATGTAAAAGAATATTCATTGAAGAAGAATTCTGATAACTTGTAGGTTTGATATATTTAATAGAGTTGTTGACTTGTTTGTTACAGGCAGCAAATCGCAAATTGGAAGAATATGATCACGAGGTTAAAGATTTGAAGGTCAAAGTCCAAGATTATATTACTGAGATTACCAAAATGGAAAACATGCTTGGCGGATTGGTCAGTATTTTAGAGAAGGCAGATCATTAACAAAAAAAGACTTATTTGATTGCTCATCCATGTATGGCAGTTCATCGGTCTGCATTTGTGAATTATAAGTGTGTTTCGTATAATGCTTGATCTTAATCCTGACCTTTCAGTCGTTACAGGGTGGATAGTCAAAAGATTTTCGTTACTAGTGTATTGATAGCTATGTTCCAATATATTCCTACATTTTGCCTTGCTACTAACATGTTTTTTTAAAAATTAGGGCAACACATCAGCATGAGTGTTAAATATTAGAATGTGAATCCTGTGGAACAAAATTGACCAGCTCCATTTTAACTGGAAGTAAAAGCTGGGAACACTGTGGTGTTCCTTGGGATAGTTCAGTTGTGCAGTAGTTAGTGTTGTAGCCTCAAAGCTCCGCTGACCTCTGCTCATTCTCTCTACCATTTTTTAGGTTTACTCTGACAGCTTGCGTTACCTCCCAAATTTCAATGATGTCTTATGTTATTTACCCCTCATAAACATAAATGGCAAAGGAATCAAAAGGGAAATGGTTGGGCATTGAAGATAATATATTGAAGGAGTACAGGGACATAGAGGATGATTTGAAATGATCAGGATTGCTCTGCTGAGCTGGTGTGCACCCAATGGCCTTTAAAACCTGGAGACATCTCTCGCAATTAACACAGTGGTATTTAACAAGTTTTTTTTAGGAAATCCAGGTTGCCATTTTTATGATCACTCTGCTTTATCATTCTGAATGTGCTTTTCATGCCAATGTCACTAATCTGATGAGTGTTGGGGCTGAAGTAGCAGTAACTTCAAAGCAGCCGGACTTCTTGGCAAAGAACAATGAAGGTGGAATGTATTGTTTGTAGAAGGTCAACCCAATAATCAGGAGCTACAGACCAATCCTTTGTTTTTGGCACTATGTAGAGCAGTGCATCTGGTCAGGATGCTTGGGCACGGTGTTTTACACCATCACAGCCTATTACCAGAGACCTATTGAACTTAAATGAACTTAACTTTTGCAGTTTCATTTGGTTCATGAGAACATGAGCTGTGTTCTGTCTGCATTACCTGAGTCTTCAGATCAACATTTTACCTTCGTTGATAACTAGATTAGAATCAGAGTCATGTAAAAGGACATCACAAAAACAGGCCCTTTGGCACATCTAGTCGATGGACGGAAGGGCCTGTAGTAGTGATGCTGAAACAAATTAGCTTTCTTTCTCTTCTCTTTATGCATGGATGGCAATCCACAGAAAATGCTGAAGGAACTCAGCATATCAGGCAGCAACTATAGAGAGGCCAAGACCCTTCACCTAACCTACTGGATTCTTCCAGCATCTGCAGAATCTCATGAATGCATGGATAGCAGAGTGGATCTGTTTACCACCTTCATTTCTCAACTCATGCCTAGCATTACAAAAGATTATTTCCATTTGTTCAAATTAACAATGCCAGATGTCCGATAAAATAATTTTAATTTCAAGTTGTGGAAAGCTACGCAACTTCCTCATTAATAATGCCTCAGTGAGCACAAAAGGGTTTCTGCAATAAAAGTGGTTGTATTTTAGAATTATTATGGCTATGAAATATACCATCCATATTTGAATGCATTTAGTCGCTGAGATTGAATCTGGGAGAAGAAATTTTCAAAGAAGTATGTTTCTCTAGATTTCATCCAGTCGTCAAATCCTGATGAAGGGTCTCGGTATGAAATGTCATTTGTTTATTTCTCACCATAGATGCTGCCTGACCTGCTGAGTTCCTCCAGCATTTTGTGTGTGTTACTCTGGATTTCCAGCATCTGCACAATCTCTTGTGTTTGTCAGTTTCGTCTGTTAAATATATTTGATGTAGGAATTTTGGGAGAAAAGTAAATTTGGAAATGAACATTTAAAGTACATTTATTATCAAAGTATGTATGACTCTGATGTAAGTACAACTCTGATATTTGTCTTCTCCACAGACAGCCACAAAACAAAGAAACACCATAAAAAACATCACCCCTCCCTCCCTCTTCCACGCATAAAACGAGATAGGTATTGGCTATACAAGCCTGATTTTTTTGCATTCTGCGTTCTACATATTGCATTCTGCAAACTTAGCAGCCCTTGTTATTAATGCTGAGGTTATGTGGTTGCTGGCTCCGTTTAGATCTTGTAAAACAATTTATTTCATTAACATTGCACATTCAGTGCCCACTTTATTAGGTACACCTGTACACCTTGTTAATGAAAATATCTCATCAGCAAATCATGTGGCAGCAACTCAATGCAATAAAGCATGCAGATGTCAAAAGTTTCAATGATTGTTGGTGGCAGAGGGGGTGGTTTTGAGTGTTGATCACCTGGGATTTTCACACACACCAGTCTCTAGAGTTTATAGTGCCTTTAAAATGTCCAGGAAGTAGCAGTTATGTGGGTGAAAATACCTTGTTAATGAGAGAGGTCAGAGGAGAATGGCTGGACCTGTTCAAGTTGACAGGAAGGCAACAGTAACTCAAATAACCACATGTTACAACAGAAGAGTTTCTCTGAATGAACCTCGAAGTGGATGGACTACAGCAGCAGAAGACCACAAACATACACTCAGTTCAGGAGATACCTAACAAGGTGGCTTCTGGCTGTATATTGACATGGCTGAGTTTATTACTTTTAGGGTGAACAAGCATGGACATGAAACTCCATGGGAGCTGGCATCAGGACTAATGTTCATTGTGAGTGTTCTGATAGCAGGTTAATGTAGCATAAATTGGGAACAGATGTTCTCAGGGAAAAGTACGGAAGAAATATGGCAAATGTTCAGGGGATATTTGTGTAGAGTTCTGCATAGGTATGTTCCAATGAGACGGAAAGGATGGTAGGATACAGGAACCATGGTGTACAAAGGCTGCTGTAAATCTAGACAAGAAGAAAAGAAGAGCTTACAAAAGGTTCAAAAAAACTAGGTAATGATAGAGATCTAGAAGATTATAAGGCTAGCAGGAAGGATCTTAAGAAAGAAATTAGGAGAGCCAGAAGGGGCCATGAGAAGGCATTGGTGGACAGGATTAAGGAAAACTCCAAGGCATTCTACAAGTGTGTGAAGAGCAAGAGGATAAGACATGAGAGAATAGGACTAATCAAGTGTGACAGTGGAAAACTGTGTATGGAACCGGAGGAGATAGCAGAGGTACTTAATGAGTACTTTGCTTCAGTATTCATTACGGAAAAGGATCTTGGTGATTGTAGGGATGACTTAAAGCAGACTGAAAAGCTTGAGCATATAGATATTAAGAAAGAGGATGTGCTGGAGCTTTTGGAAGCATCAAGTTGGATAATTCACCGGGACCAGACGAGATGTACTGCAGGCTACTGTGGGAGGTGAGGGAGGAGATTGCTGATCCTCTGCTAATGATCTTTGCATCATCAATGGGGACGGGAGTGATTCCGGAGGATTGGAGGGTTGCAGATGTTCTCTTATTCAAGAAAGGGAGTAGAGATAGCCCAGGAAATTATAGACCAGTGAGTCTTATTTCAGTGGTTGGTAAGTTGATGGAGAAGATCCTAAGAGGCAAGACTTATGAACATTTGGAGAGCCATAATATGATTAGGAATAGTCAGCATGGCTTTGTCAAAAGCAGGTCGTGCCTAATGAGCCTAATTGAATTTTTTGAGGATGTGACTAAACACATTGAAGAAGATAGAGCAGTAGATGTAGTGTATATGGATTTCAACAAGGCATTTGACGATACCCCATGCAAGGCTTATTGAGAAAGTAAGGGGGCATGGGATCCAAGGGGACCTTGTGTTGGTGGATCCAGAACTGGCTTGCCCACGGAAGGCAAAGGGTGGTTGTAGATAGGTTATATTCTACATGGAGGTCAGTGACCAGTAGTGTGCTTCAGGGATCTGTTCTGGGACCCCTACTCTTTATGATTTTTATAAATGACCTGGATGAGGAAGTGGAAGATGGGTTAGTAAATATGCTGATGACACAAAGTGTGGGGGTATTGTGGATAGTGTGGAGGTTTGTCAGGTTACAGTGGGATATTGATAGGATACAAAACTGGACTGAGAAGTGGCAGATGGAGTTCAACACAAGTAAATGTGAGGTGGTTCATTTTGGTAGGTCAGATAATGGCAAAATATAGTATTAGTGGTAAGACTCAGGGCAGTGTGGAGGACCAGAGGGATCTTGGGGTCCAAGTCCATAGGATACTCAAAGCTGCTGTGAAGGTTGACTGGTTACAAAAGCATACAGTGCATTGGCCTTCATCAATCGTGGGATTGAGTTTAGGAGCTGAGAGGTAATGCTGCAGCTCTATATGACCCTGGTCTGACCCCACTTGGAGTACTGTGCTCAGTTCTGGTTGCCTCACTACAGGAAGGATGTGGAAACCATTGAAAGGGTGCAGAGGAGATTTACAAGGATAATGCCTGGATCTGGGAGCATGCCTTATGAGAATAGGTTGAGTGAACTTGGCCTTTTCTCCTTGGAGTACCAGAGGATGAGAGGTGACATAGAGGTGTATAAGATGATGAGAGGCATTGATCATGTAGATAGTCAGGCTTTTTTCCAGAGCTGAAATGGCTAACATGAGAGGGCACAATTTTAAGGTGCTTGGAAGTAGGTGCCGAGGAAATGTCGGGTAAGTTTTTACGCAGAGAGTGGTGAGTGCGTGTAATGGGTTGCCGGCAATGGTGGTGGAGGCAGATACAATAGGGTGTTTCTTAAGAGACTCCTGGACAGGTACATGGAGCTCAAAAAAATAGAGGGCTATGGGTAACCCTAGGTAGTTTCTAAGGTAAGGACATGTTTGGCATAGCTTTGTGGGCCAAAGAGCCTGTATTATGCTATAGCTTTTCTTTGTTTCTATGCTTCTAACAGGGTTATGAGGCTAAACACAGGAGATTCAACAGATGCTGGAAATCTAGAGCAAAAATACACATAGTGCTGGAGGAACTCAGCAGGTCAGGCAGCATCTGTGAAGGAGAATAAATTTTCAGCATTGTGGACCAAGACTCTTCATCACGACTGGAAAGGGCCTTGGTCCAAACCTTCAACTGTTTATTCCCCTGCCATAGATGGCTGCCCGACTGGCTGAGTTTTTTCTGTGAAGGTCCAAGGCTGGTGCTTTCTTCACTTCATTTGATTACATTGAGATATTTTACGTGTTGTTTATGATAAATGGGTCAGTTAAGTATAGTCACAAATATTGCAGTAATACTTACTGGTTGATTATTTTTAAACAATTGAATCTTTTATATATTCAATAGGAAAATGAAAATTTTAATCTGCTGGAACAAGTTCGTAAATCAAATGCACAGGCAGAGTCCTGGGAACTGAAGGTCCGCCAACTTGAAGGAGAGCTCAATTCAATGCAGCTAGATCTCGTTAATGGTAAATCTGAAAACCGCAGGATGGGTGAAAAACTTAGCTCACTTGAAAAAGAAATTGAGGAGGTGAGAACTGACAAATTTATAAACTGTAGTTTATTAGCATGTGAACAGCAAATTTTCAAATTCCATTCTTTAATACTATCTCTGTAAATTCCTAGTTTTGTTAATTATTGCCTATTTAAGTTGGTACACATTTCAAGAATATGAAAGTGACAGTATTTTATTGGTTTTGTGTGTATCTATAAATGTTGACTTATTTCAAGATTATTATAAGCATGTTTGCAGAAATTGAATATATGAATAGCTTTCATCCATTTGCTTCTGTCTTTTCATGCAATTTCACTTAATTTATACAGTAATTCATCACAGAGATGGAGGTAGGCTGGTGGAAAGAGCAGATAAAAGGCAGATGAAATGTAACGTCAAGAAATGCAATGTGCTACATTCTGGTGGGAAGAATAAGGAGGAGCAATGTAAATAAAAGCACAATTTTAAAAGGAATTCAAGAGCAAAGATATCTTAAAATATGTAGACACGAGGTACTGGAAATCCAGAGCAGTACACACAATATGCTGGAGGAGCTCAGCAGGTCAGGCAACAGGATTTGATGAAGGGTCTCGGCCCAAACCGTTGACTGTTGATTACCATCCATGGTTACTGCCTGACCTGCTGAGCTTCTCCACCACATTGTAGTTTTGTGAATGCAGCAAGTGAGATGGAGAACTTTGTTTAAAAAAAATACAAGGATTCAGGGTTTTGTGAATAGAGGTTATTGAGTAAAGGTCATGATGAACATTTTCTAAATCTCTGGTTTAGTCCAGTTCTGGGTACCACCCTTGAGGAAATACAAAAATGTTTCAGAGATTGTGCATAAGGTTTACTAATTTGTTGATAGGCATGAGAGATCTTAGTTATATGGACAGACTGGAGAAGCTGTGGTTCTTTTTAGTACAGCAGAGTTTATAAGGGGATCTGGGGGATTTAAAATCACGAGGGTAGAGACAATAGTGAGGAACTGTTCCTATTGGTGAGAGCATCACAACCAGGAATCACAGAGTGAAGACAATTGACACAGGGAAAATCTCTTACAGAGCATGTGGTTAGGTACTATCAGGGTAGTGGTGAGATCAGATCTAATTGTAGCATTCAAGAGGGAACTGGATGAATATGGCAAGAAAGTTGGCAAATGGAACTAACTGAATTGCTTGTACAGCTGGTATGAAAATGATTTCTTTTTGAGCTGTAACTATCCTGTGTTTTGTGTACTAAGATTTCTGATTCTTTGGTATATTTTTAAAGTATAAAAAATGGCTTTCCCTTGCAGCACGAGGCTGCAAGAAATGCTTACAAGACCCAGGTTTGCTCACTTAATAAGGTGATAATGAATCTGGATGAAGAACTTCGCCAAGTGCAGACTGAAAAGACCACAGCCCTCACTGACCTCTCATCTGCTCAAGAACTTTGCCTGAAGCTGAATTCTAACAAAGAGATGATGATGAAGCATGTAACCAACAAAAACAAGGAGATGGAGCAGGTATCTACATTGAAAAAATATTAATTCTTTCTTATTTGTGTTTTAAATTTCATAGAGTGTGTTTCATGCATCAGCTCCATCTTGATACACAACAGTGTTACTTACAAAGCCCACAGCATGCATTGATTATTTAATTGTAGTGTTTAAATTTATGTTAGCCTGAAATGATGCAGTCTTAAAAAAATCAGCTCACCCATGTCCGTGAAAGTGGATTCCAGTTAAATAGGCCATCGGATAATTGAGGCAGCCACATATTTGGGCCAACTCTTTAAAAAATCAAAAAACTAATCGAGATAATAGCCAGGATTCCCGTTCTGTGAAGAATTTGAAGGTATTGACAATCATTTTCAATGTTACAATGAAAATGAAGATTTGGAGGATGCAGTTGTTGAGTATATTGTATGAAGGCAGTCCATTATCTACACTAGGTATCAGCACTGATATTGTTAATTTACAGTTAATCAAAAGAATGCACCAGCATTCACTAGATGAATTCCTCTGTCCACAACTATACACAGTCCAAAACTAATACTGTTTTATAGTACTGTAATAATATTGATAGTGTTCTAATTTGTTCTATATTTCATTGAAGTACATAATTTGTTACTCAGTTTGTCATTTTTATACTTTTTTAACTATTTCTATGAAACTTCAGTGAATTGGGGCAGCCGTTTAATTGGGTCAAAATATACTGGTTCTGTTAAGTCCAAATTAACTGGAGTCCACTGTAATCAGATCTTTTGCTAGTTTAAAAAAAAAGTTGTTTGAAACTCTCAGCAAAAGTAGGACTCGGAACTTCTGGAAATTTTGCTTTCAGGATCTACTAACATTTAGGTCCAATTCCCTGCTAGCCAGATGCTTAGTCTAACTGGTGACTAAGAGGGTTCAAAGTGTTCGGATGCCACATCCAGAAGATTTCCTGCAGTGAGGTGGAATGTAGTTGCTTATAAGAGCGAATAGAGTCATGTGACTGGGAATGATAGTAGGGGAAACTTCTTTAAGTGGTGTTAAGGGGAGCCCCAGTGTTCCTCTTGACCCATAAGAAGAGATGAAGGAGAAGGCTAGAGCATTGCTTTCAATTATACAGTGGTCTGTGAATTTAGAATTGAGTGTTCATTTGCAAATCTTGTCAGTCAGGAATTTGATCACAATATTTGCTGATAAACACAAGAACACAACAAAATAGGTGCAGGATAGGTAATCAGACCTCTTAAACCTGTCCGTCCATTAAGTATGATCATAGCTAACCTATACTGTCCTCAGCTGCTCTTCAGTACCACTTCCCTATAACTTAATTCATCAATCTTAACCTTAAATATATCTAATGATAGGGTCTCCAGCACCCTCTGGACAGAAAATTCGAAAGACTCACCACCCTTTAAGAAAAGAAATTTCTATGCACACCAGTTTAAAATAATATGCTCCTTTATTATTGCTAAATGCTCATGTTTGAGACTCTATCACTGGTGAAAACATCTGACATTTATTCTATCATGCCTTGTTAGGATCTTGTATGTTAAGAGTAAGGTCACTTCTTCTAAGCTCAAGGAATATATTGTAGACCCAATCACTCCGGCCTCTCTTGATAAGGATAACACTCTTATTCCATAATTGATCTAGTGACTCTTGTTTGATCTGCCTTTAATGCTAGGTAAGACACCAAAAAGTTGTCTTACTAGTCCAGACATAGCTCACTAATATTCTGTGTAGCTGTAACACTACCTCAGTATTCTTGAAGCCAATCCTTCTGCAAAAAAGTACCCTTTGCCCTGTAATCTACATGTTAGACCTGCCTGATAACGTTTTGTGATTCATACTTAAGTGCTTAAACTTGCATTTCCCCACAATAAACTCTAATCTCCATCTGTATCCCATTGAAGAATCACAATATGCTCCTCCACCTACTGTCATATCATCATCAGACTTGTGTTACATTTCATTCCCTCGTTCAAGTCATTAGTATCAATAGTAAACAATTGATGGTCAAAAACAGAAATCTAGAGAACGTTACTTGTTACATCCTTCTAGCCTGAAACTCTTTGCTTTATATATGACAGCTACTTTTCAATCCATACTACATCCAATACCTTTGGTTTTAAATTTGTGTATCAGCTTCCTGTGTGGCATTTTGTCACATGCCTTTTCAAAATCTAAATACACTACCTTTATCGGTTCCCCTGTACCAACTCTCCCTGTAACATCCTCAAAGAATTTAAGCAATTTGCAAATATAATTTAAATTTCATAACATTATGTTGACTAGGATAAGCTTTCCTAAATCATGAATTAATTCCTTTTTGATGAATTACTCTACCATCTTGCCAACAATTAAACCAACTGGCCCATTTTCGTACACTTTCTGTCTTCTAATTAGGAGAGGCAGATAAAGTAGGCAGATCTTTTTCCCGGGGTAAAAATGTCGAAGACAGGCATTGAAAGTGAGGGGGTAAGTTTAAATGATATGTGCAAGGCGTATAGGTGTGTAGGTGCCAGAGCATTGGAAGCAATTACAATAGAGGTGATTAAGAGACTGTTAGGTACATGAATATGCAGAAGTGGAGGGACATGGATTGTGTACAGGCAGAAGAAAATTACTGCAGACATTGCGAGCCTAAGGGCCTATTCATGTGCAGTATTGCTGTCTGGGCTATGTTCCCTTTTTGTGGAAGGGAGTCACATTGGACATTTTCCAATCTTCTGATTTCCCCTTAGAATTTAGCAAGTTTAAAAAAAATCAACCAGTGGGCCCATATCTCTACAGCCAGTTCCTTTAAAACTCTTGGTTACTGGCATCAGGTCCTGGTGATTTGTCCAGTATTTGATCATGTCTTATCTTGGAGGTTAGAATTAGATTGAAAAGAAAAAGTTGCATCTGACCAGTAATCAAAGAATATTAGCATTTTGCAGCTCATTAACCTAAAAGTCATCATGTAAAATTGTCAACTTTGCCACCAACAGCCAAAGTAGGCTATTTACCCCAGTACAAAAAAGATTAATTTCACAAATCTCACACAGAAAATAGCATCCGTAATTATTTTGCTGTTGCATTATTATCCCTTTAAGCAGCTTGTTTAGCTTTGCTCAATTAGTACTTCCAGCTTTAGCCAAGAATTTAAAATATGTTCATCACCCTTCTTATCAAAAATATAATGTTATTTACTTTTCTTCTGTAAGGTTCAAAGTGAACTTGAATCAGCCCGTACTGAAATAGAGCTTTTAAGAAATCAGCTTTCCAGTGAGAGAACTACAATAAAAAACCTGGAATCTTTGTTGGCATCTAATCGTGAGAAAAAGATCCAAAGCCAAATAGTCACTCAAGAGAAAGAGACTGAACTTCAGCTCTCTAAAGATAAGCTTTCCTTGGCAGAAAGCAAACTGTACGTACTGCATTTTTGCATTATCCACAAGATGTTTCCTGGAGGTGTTTTGTTAAGTTAGTTTTCCTGATCCCTATCTCAATTCTTCAATTTTTGCTATGATGTGATTAGCCAAATGAGAAAATGATAGGATAGTGTCAGTTTGATGTTCAGATTCTTTTATTTAGTTGTGTAGCAGAGTTGAAAGAATAGATTTTAATTTCCTGTTATGCACTGGAGCTGTAAGATAAACAAGATGTTGTATTTATGTTTGTTTAATTACCTTTTGAGGATCAAGATGCATAAGATTGATATTACAGCATGACAATTCATTGAAGCTATTTCCTCCCTGAAGTCTTCAAAAGAGACACCAACTTAACTCCAATTTTCTGCCTTTCTATATTCTGCTATTTATTAAAAAAACATATATTTTCCTGGCATTTTTTAAAATCGTCAATATGACCAAGGTCTTGGTGATTGTAACATTACATTCCAGATCCAAACAAATTAGAACACATAACTACTTCAAATTTATTGTATCCTACTCTCCCCAAAATTCGAGCACTATCATAAAATCTACAATTTAGCTTTCATAAAATTAGGCCAAATTAAGGGTCAAAGTTTTTAATTATCGTAGAGCAATATAAGGCCGCAGCATGTTACAGATTTGACGAGTGAGATAACTCACGATTGAGAACAGAAAAACCAAGGATTGATAGATAAGTTATAAACATTAAAGTGAAGGTTGGAGAATGAAGTAGAACTATCTCAGCAGAACTTTGGATGTATTGTTTGGAAGGTGAAAGGTCAGACTTTGAAGAGACGAGTTTTGGAGTCAGTTGAATACATGGTAGAAATCATAAATTCAGAGGTACAGTGAATAAGTTACTGGACCAGCAACCAAACATCTGGACTGTTGATTCAGAGACATGAGTGTGAGACCAGTGCGGGAATTTAAATTCGGGTAATAAAAAATGATTTTATAAAACAAGCTGATTCAGAAATGGCTTGAACAAAACTACTGCATTTTTTGTAAGAACTTATCCCAGATAAGTGGCAGATGATGTTCAAGCCAGATAAGTGTGAGGTGGTTCATTTTGGTAGGTCAAATATGATGGCAGAATATAGTATTAATGGTAAGATTCTTGGGGTCTGAGTTCATAGGACACTCAAAGCTGCTGTGTAGGTTGACTGTGTGGTTAAGAAGGCATATGGTGTATTGGCCTTCATCGACCGTGGGATTGAGTTCCAAGAGCTGAGAGGTAATGTTACAGCTATATAGGACCCTGGTCAGATCCCACTTGGAGTATTGTGCTCAGTTCTGGTCACTTTTCTACAGGAAGGTTGTGAAACTATAGAAAGGGTGCAGAGCAGATTTATAAGGAGGTTTCCTGGATTGGGGAGCATGCCTTATGAGAATAGGTTGAGTGAACGTGGCCTTTTCTCCTTGGAGTGACTTAGGATGAGAGGTGACCTGATAGAGTTGTGCATTATGATGAGAGACATTGATCATGTGGATAGTCAGAGGCTTTGTCCCAGGGCTGAAATGGCTAACACGAGAGGACACAGTTTTAAGCTGCTTAGAAGTAGGTGCTGAGGAGATGTCAGGGGTAAGTTTTTTTTTGTGCAGTGAGTGGTGAGTGTGTGGAATGGGCTGCCGGCGATGGTGGTGGAGGCGAATACAATAGGGTCTTTTAAGAGGCTCCTGGTAGGTACATGGAACTCAGAAAAATAGAAAGCTATGGGTAGCCTGAGGTAATTTTTAAAGCAAGTACATGTTTAGCCCAGCGTTGTGGGCCAAAGGGCCTGTATTGTGCTGTAGATTTTCTGTATTCTAACTTCTGCCTCACTGATATCATCAAGTAAGAAAATCCACCTGAATGTGATTTGAGATACTTTAATGTGGCAGACTTGAAACTGTCTTTTCAATAAGGTACAATTTGGGTTAGATGCTAACTGCTAGTATTGTCAGCCACACCTATGTCTCTTGGAGATTTGCTTTAAAGGTGGGAGTTGTGGTAACAGATGAGTTAAGTGGAGAAAGGCAATAGAAAGTATGTGGAGAGCGATGTTCAGTGCCCAAGGTAGTGGGATATATTAAGTGCCAAATCCATTGACCTCTTTCAGTTTCACTGTAGAATTTATTTACTACATAGGCTGCTTCCTTCATCTGAAGTATAGTGTATAATACCTCTAAGGTGGAAGGTTGATGACTTTTTTTTTCTAAGGAATTATTTCCCTTTTGTTGAAATTGCATTGGCACAGTTCCATTAGGAAATAGCCATTCTTCATCTGTAAATTTGACTGTTAAGAGTATTGTTAAGCTCTTCAACCAATTCTAACAGTTGAATTCCATTCCCAAGGACTCTCCAGAATTATCATGGATAATAAACTTGCTGGGGTTTTTTCTCACCCACCCTGTTACGGAAGAATATTGTCAACCGCAGAACCCTTCTTTTTAAACTAGCAGATGTACTACAGATATCAAATGTTATTGGTTGCTCTGTCACACTTTAAAGGGAAATTTTCCATAAATTATAACTAATTTTTAATGTGTACTGCAAATTAATCAAGCAGGACGTCAATAGTGTTAAGTACTCCTGTTTTAATGTTGCCCACTCTTTCTTTGAAAGTCCACTGCCTGAACTAACAAATACAACACAGAGGAAATTTAGCACATTGCCACTTATTAAAGAAAAATATTCATAAATGATTCTTGGTAAATTCTGAGTAAAACCCTTGGAAAATTCTTGATAATGGTAAATTTTCAGATCAGTGCTCAAGAAAACCAGACTTTAAAAATAAAACTTTTTAAAAAAAAAGCTCATGCATATCTGCACAAATTTGGTAATAAAGCTTTAACATAATGATTTTAAAGAGAAGTCAAAATGTTTCTGATACCTCAAAGGTCAGAGGAAAATGTATGTGGAAATGTTAGTGTCTTGAAGAAGTATTCAGCCCCCACAACTATTTTCATATTTTACTGTCTCATATCCTAAATTTAAAATATATTGAAGTAGGATTATTTGAACTGATCTGCAGAACTTTGTGCATCGTGTCAAATCAAAAGAAATATTCCAAAACATGTCAACAATTTACTAAAAGCTAAAAACCAAAAAGTATTCGCTCCTTTGCTAACCTTCCTCAGGTACAACCTTACCAACTGACCCAATTTGTTGATGTAGAAAATTGGAGGATCACCTGTTTTCAATTAATTCATAGGAATAAGTACCCCCTCTCTCAGTAAGATCCAACAGTATGGTAAATTTTCAACAGACCAAACCAAGATAAAGAGAAAAGAGCATTCATGACAAGTCAGGGAAAGGATAATAGAAAAACACAAATTTGGGGAAGGGTACAAGACCACCTCAAAGGCAATGATCAGACTGTAGAGCTCTGTGCAGCCCATTGTGAAAAAGTGGAAAAAATATGAAATCAAAGCCACACTGCCTAGATCAGGCTACCCCTCTAAACTTAGTGTCCGGAGAAGAATGGTACTTGTAAGAGAGGTTACTGTGATGCCAACAATCAGAGTGAACTGTAGGTCTCTGACTGCAACTGGAGATGGGGTTCTTGGATGGCTCCACAATCTCTAAACCCTTGCACAAAAAGGGTATTTATGGAAGAGTGACAAGGAAGAGGTCCTGGTTAAAAAAAATGCATATCCTTGCTCTTAAAGACTTGGCAAAGAGTCAATTAGAAGATCCTGTAGAGATGTGGAGGAAGGTCTTGTGGTCAGATGAGACTAAAGTCGAACTTTTTGGCCTCAACACTAAGCGATGTAAATCGAATACTTCACATCAACTAGGTAACACCATCCCTACTTTAAAGAAAGGTGGAGATAGCATCATGCTATGGGGGTGCTTTTGGAAATCTGGTCTGAATTGATGGGAAGATTAATGTTGCTACATACAGAAGGATCCTGGATAAAAACCTGATAACTTCTGGCAAAATCCTTAAACTGGGGAGGAAGTTAATCTTTCAACAGGACAATAATCCTAAACACGTTGCCAGAACAAACATGGGGTGGCTTCAAATGATGAAAATTGATGTCGTTGAGTGGTCCAATCAGAGACCTGACCTTAACCCAATCAAATATCTCTGGCAAGACCTCAAGATTGCTGTCCATCACTGCTCCTTAACTAACCTGGCACAACTTGAGCAATTTTGCAAAGAGGAATGGGAAAATCTTGCTCCATCACGGTGAGCAAAACTAATAGAGACTTATCCAAAAAAACTTCTGGCCGTAATTGCTGCAGGAGATGGTTCAACTGAGTACTGAGCAAAACGGGGGGGGGGGGGGGGGGGGGAGGGGAATGAATACTTTTGAACTCCTGATATTTCAGTTTTTGAATTTTAGACTTATTGCTTTACAATTGTAAGTTGCTTTACAGTTGCTTTAAAAAAAAAGGAGCATGTGATTCACAGATAAAAATTCTCAAAGTCACTGTTTATAATATTTATGTGGACAAAGAGTTGGGAGTTGAATACTTTTACAAGGCACTAAATATGGCAGAGCTCCTTTGTAACCTGTAGTAGAACTGTCATTTGGGAAGTCTTCCTAAATTGGTCCAATACTTTCATTCACCCTGAACCTGCAGTATTTATTGTGAAGCACTTCTGAACCATCATAGCTTGATCCAAATGTTTTGTTACCATGTTTGTCGTACAGCTTACAGCGGTCAAATAGGCAAAAAGGATCTGTGCCTAAAGTAAAAACAGTTAACACTCAGTAAGCTGAGCAGCATATGTGGAAAGTGAAACTGAGTCCTGATGAAGCATTTCGGCCTGAAATGTCAACATTTATTCCCCTCCATGGATGCCGAGTTCCTCCAATTTTTTTGTGTTTGCACAGAATTAACATCTTGAACTGTTACGCCGTGTGAAGAAAGTATGAAAGGAATGCTCTATTTTTATAATAATTTAGTTCTGACTTTAAAATGTCAGTTCTATTAGAAACAATTTTAGTGAGCATAAATAACACGGAATCCAGATTTAACATTGTTATTGTTACAGTATACACCGTGGAAAATGGCCATTCAACCTAGCTCATTCATACCAACTGATTAAGGTGCCTTCCTGAATTAATCCCACTCGCCCACAATAGGTCCATATCCCTATGAACCTTTCCTATCCATGAATCTCTCCAAGCGTCTTAATCAGTGTAATTATACCTGCCTCTACCACTTCCTCTACTGGCATTTTTCATATACCCACAATCCTCTTGTGTGAAAATCATGCCTCTCAGATCCCCTTTAAATCTTTCCCCTCTCATCATAAACCTATGTCCTCCAGTTTGAGACTCTATGGGAAGATAGCTATGTCCATCTACCTTTCTATGCCCAACATGATTTTATATATCTCTATTGTCAGCCTTCAGCTTCCTTTGCTCCAAGGAGAACAGTTTCTTATGGCCTACCAGTACAACAATTTTGGTCTCGTTTGCAAACTTACATCCAATTTGTTAACCTACTGTATATGAAAAACAACAAGGGACCCAGTAACAACCCATTCAGCATACCACCGATCTCAGGCCTCCGGTCTGAAAAACAATCCTCCACTACCATCATCCGACTCCTTCCACCAAGCTATTTTGTATCTAGTTTGCTGGCTTATTCTTGACTCATTAGGATTTAACCTTTCAGACAAGCCTACCATGTAGGATCTTTTCAAAAGTCTTGCTACAGTCTATGTACCCGATGTCTACTATCCTGCCCTCATAAATCCTGTTGGTTATCTCTTCAAAAAAAAAAGCTCAAATTCAAAAGACACTGTTTCCCATGTACAAGGCCAAGCTGATCATTGCTAAGAGTCCTTGCCTTTCCAAATGCTGGTAGATCCAGCTTTTCAGAATCTCCTCCAGCAACTTTCTCACCACTGATATTAGGCTCTGTAGCATGTAGTTCACCAGCTTAAACAAAAACACAGCTTCATGGCTATCCTTAGTCGCCATCCTTCATTCTTATGGTACCTTACCCATTGCTAAGGAAAGTACTAAAATCTCTGCCAGGGCTCCAGCGATTTATTCCTTTGTTTTTCACAATGTCCTCAGCTACTCTTGGTTAGGCCTTGGGGATTTATCTACCTTTATGTGCCTAAAGGCTGTCAGCACCTCCTCTTTCATAATATCGATATGCTTCAGGATATCACCATTCTCTTTACTGATTCCCCAAGTTTCCATGACCTTCTCTGCAGCAATTAACAGACAAAAGTAGTTTGTTTAAGATCTTATTCATCTCCAGTTGATCCTTCAGGGATCTATTCTCCACCTGGTTTTGCTTATGTCCCTGACTGTTGTTCCTCTGTGCTATGTTCATATACTTAATATTTTGTTTGGCAGAGCTTCTCAATGCCGTGAAATATCTCAGCTGAGGAGCAAGATGACTGTGCTTGAAACAGAATTAGAAATGGCAAAGAGGCAGTTGGATACTGAGCGATTTGAAAGGCAAGTGCATATTTTGCTTTATTTTTCACTCTGTTACAGTGATCTCTATATACTTCAGGGCCAGCCACACCCTTGCACTTAGAAGGCCACTATAAGGTCCATTTGTTGCTGGAGCTCTCTTGAGCATGGCAGTGGTTAAAGACCTCTCCTGTCCCTGAACCACCAATAGAGTCTTCAAGGTATCCATCTTCTTCCTGGTAGACTTTTGTGTTTACAGTGTCATTTTCTCTCTCCGTTGCTATTTTTTGGCATTCTCCACCATAAACCTACCAGTCAAATACCTGATGTGTAACTAATCCACCTGATGATCTCTCAGGATCTTATCCAGCTGCAAACCCATCCCCATTCCATATGTCAGTCATGCAGTTGCTAACTCTGTGATCTGCATTCTCAGCAGAGGTTGGAGATGTCCAGGAGCAGCCGTTTCTACACACCTGATACCTTTGGGTGATAGAATAATGGACTTGTATAGCATATAAAATGGCACCAAGTCTGAGTTCCATTGTACTGAATTACACAAGTCCCATTTACCTGCATTTTGTCCATAGTTCCTAGGCAACTATGTGCATTGAGGTATGGTGCTCTAAGTTTCAGAAGAAACTGGAACTTCCCAGTTTGTCCACCCAGTTGTGGCAGGAATGTAATTCTGTGCATGGATGTTAATGGTGGTGAAGATTCTTAAATAGAGGGGATTCATGGTTTTCTTTACTATCACCATATAATAGGGAAATCGCAAGGTAGTAATGATTGAAGCAGAAAATCTCAGCAAAACAATTGCCCTTACTTGTCAAAACCCCCCGAGGGGAGCTCTCTTCAAAGTGTTTCACCGCAAACACTTCAGTTGATCTTCAGCAGAGTATTACTAACCAAATTGTTTGATAAACAGAATACAGTGAGGTTAACTGCTCCAAATTATACTTGTGTTAGTTTTTACACTTTTTCTGGCAATGGAGGAATAATGTTGTGCTGCTTTTTGCTAATTAACACTTGGAATGTAATTTTACAGGGAATGTGCAGTACAGGAACTTCGCCGACACGGAAACCCTTACCATACCACATCACCACCTCAACCTTCTCTAACTCCAGGTTCACATTCCCCTGAGCGTTCCATCCATCGATCTCCAGATTATTCCCTAAATAGATCACTGAACAGGTATCTTTGTTGCATTATATTGATTGTGTTACTTGTGTGTGAGCTCTCAGGCTGAAAGTATTCATGCATCCAAAAATCATTCTCACTCAACAGGTAGCTAAGCTGAGTTTAAGAAATTCATCAGCAAACACAATGTGGAAGCCTTTTGAGATCTGACAACTAGGGTCATTGACTAGTGCTATAAAACACTACAGGACAGAAACAGGCCCTTCAGCCCATCTAATCTGCCGAAATATTATTTTGTCTAGTCCCATTGACCTGCACCTGTTCTCCATATCCCTCTCATCCATGTATTTATCCAAACATACCTTAAATCTGCATCCACCACTTACACTAGCAGTTCATTCCACACTCACACACCCTCTGAGTGGTTTCCCCTATATTCCCCTTTTCTTTTTCAATATTTTTATTAATTTTCACATAGAAGAATACAGAGTACATGAGGATATATATTATGAATTAAAAAAAGAATAGTACTGAATACATTATATTTAAATCACACTTACAATCGCAGTACCCTATATTCATAATCAAACACATACATTACTTAAATTGTAATTTGAATTGTAATAATTTTATTATATAAAAAAAGAATTTAAACTCACTACCAAAGTTTATGGTAAAGAAAGAAAGGCGGAAAAAAATCCTTATCACATAATGATTTATTAGCCAACATGTGAAAAGGGCACTATCAAACTGGTCGCCCCTCTCTCTATCGTTGATTGGTTGAATTAACTATTAAAAATATCCTGCATAAATTTATATACTTTTTCCAGGCCTTACCCGTTTAGCTTTACCAAACTTTAGTTTTTATTACTGGGCAGTCAATATACGAAATCTTACTTTTTGGTTATATTAGATTAACCGTGAGGACTGTCCAATATAGGTCTCTTTAGAAGCTAACTCTGTTAAAAAATTTCCATTATTTCTCTTCTTGCATCCTCACTTCCTTTATTTTTAAATAAACTAACTGACAATTTGGTAGTTAAACATACTTTGAGGCTCTGGTTACAATTTAGAAAATAATTTGGTTTATCGAGATTTTCTCTTTGATTTATGAGGGCTGATGTGCCAAAAGCTCTCTTTACGACTCTATTTACCTGTGACATCACCTTCAAGTAATCATGGGCCTGTATTGCAGATCCGTCTGTTCTTCTGCACCCCTTAGTGCCCTACTGTTCACTGTGAAATTCATTCCCTGGTTTGTTCTTCCAAAGTGCAACACCTCACACTTGTGTGCATTAAATTGCATCTGCCATTTTTCCAGCTGCCCCAATTCCTGCTGCAAGCATTGATAGCCTTCCTCGCTGTCCACTGTACCTCCAATCTTGGTATCGTCTGCCAGTTTGCTGATCCAGTTCACCAGATTATCATCCAGATCGTTGATATAGATGACAAATAACAACAGACCCAGCTCTGATCCCTGCAGGACACCACTAGACAACCATTTATTACCCCTCAGGCTTCTTTGATGAAGCTGATGTCTAATCTAATTTACAACCTCAGCCTGAATGCAAAGCAACTGAATCTTCTTGAAGTACTTGCCATGTGGGACCTTGTCAAAGGCCTTGCTAAAGTCCATACAGACAACATCCACTGCCTTTTCGTCATCAACTTTCCTGGAAATCTCCTTGAAAAAAGCTTTAAAATGGTTAGACATGAACCACCATGCACAAACCTCTGCTGATTAATCCTAATCAGTTCCCGTCTATCAAGTGCTAATAGATTTCATCACTTAGATAACTATTAGACAGTTTAATCAAATGTTTCCTATCAGTTAGTATGGTCTGCATTTAGTTTGTTAAAGAAAATGGAATTTACTTACACTGTTGGTTTTGGTTCTACTATAACTAATCTCTGGAGAGATTGGCTGTATTTAGGATATTTAAATATATTAGTATATTTAGGATCTAACAAATAGCAGCCAGCAGTCCAGTCAATCCATTTTGTGGTTACAAAGCAATTCTGGTCAAGAGGAAACCTGCATATGTTGGAAATCAAACAGATATGTTCGGTGGGGCAGGAGCAAGCAGAAACAATGGGTCTACCTGGACAGGCAGGTTTATGGATCTTAGGAAGGAGGTAGGATGAGGGAATTATGCTGTTGGTGACCGTGGATGGGAGATCCCCAGAGTTAATAAGGTCACTGATGGTGCGGGTGACAATGGTCTGGTGCTCCTTAGTGGCGTCCTCTTCAAGGTAAGTAAGAGGAGGTGTCTGAGAGTTGTTGCTTGGCCTCAGTAATGTAGAGGTCAGTTCACCGCACTACAACAGCACATCCCTTAATATCTCCACTGAGGTTATGATTCCCTTGGTAACCTAGATGTATGTCAATTAAGACTAATAAGGTAATTTTCATGCAATCTTACCACTGAAATTAGATTCATGAGTAGATAATGATATGCTGTATGACTTTTGATCCACACTTTAAAAAAATGGTTTAGTCCTACAGGGCAGTGAGTAGGAATAGATATTCAAATATGCAAGCTAGGATAGATGAGACTACCCTACATAAATTCATCTCCAACTTGCTTTTCCTATCCCGAGCCAAGATTCATTGAAGGTAGCCATTGTAGTTCAGTTAAAATGAACACAGCAGAGATCCAGCCTCAGGCATGTAGGTTTATCCATTGCACTGACTTTAATGTTACCACAGCATAGAATCAATCAAAGCTGATTTTTGTGTTAGCTGTTTAATCCGGCCACGTGGATTTTTTTGTAACATTTCAAATTATCTGCAGTCTGTCCATCATTTGTTCTGAATGAGGGATTAGTTGGTTATCTTGCTCGCAGTGAAACTCAGAAGAAAGTGAGCAGAATAGAAGATGAGATGCTCCATTCCCTTTTATTATGTAGCGCAGAAAATCTAGGCCAAACAGTTGTCTTTACTTCACAAAACCCCATGGGGGAGCTCTCTTGTAAAGAGTGTTTCACCATAAACAGTTTAGTTAATCCTCAGCAGAACATTATTGCCTAATTTATTTGTTAAGCAGAATATTGTAAAGTTAACTGTTCCAAATTTTACTTGTGTTAGTTTTTACATTCTTTCTGGAAATGGAAACATTAATGTGCTGCTCTTTGCTAATTAAAAACACTCGGAATATAATTTTGCAGGGAAAGTGCTGTTCAGGATCTTCGCCGACACGGCAACTCTTACCGTACTACGTCACCACCTCAACCTTCTTTAAGTCCAGGTTCACATTCCCCTGAACATTCCAGCCGCCGACCTCCCGATTGCTCCCTAAACAGATCACTGAACAGGTATCTTTGTTGTATTGCATTGATCGTGTTACTTACGTGTGCAGCTTTCAGTCTAAAAATATTCATGCATCCAAAAATAATTCTCACTTGATTATCTTTGGTTACCTGCTGTACAGGTAGCCAAGACACGTATAAGAAATCCCACTGGCTAATCATAAGGTAGAAATTCTTGAGAAAGCAACTATTGCACAATTTGGTCAAATGTTTCCTATTAGTATCCTCTGCATTTAGTCTGTAAAAGAAAATGCTAGTTACTCTCACTGTTCATTTATGTTTTACAACTGTACCTTCGGGTAGGTGAGTTTAGCTGTATTCGGAATACTTAAATTCGAATTTTTAGGATTTAGGAAATAGTAGCCAGCAGTTCAATCAGTTCTTTTTGTGGTTTCAAAGCAGTTCTTTACACAGTGTTTATGATGCCCTTGGTAACCAAGAAGTGTGTCAGTTGAGGCTAATAAGGTAACTTGCATGCAATTTTACTACTGAAACTAGATTCATGACTAGATAATATGTGCTTCACAACTTCTGAAAATGATTACTCTTTTCTGGTGTTTAAATCCACTCTTCAAAAAAAAGTTTTCTTTGACAAAGAGTGCAAGGTAGTGAATGTTGATGGGTGTTTGACAGGAGAAGCTGGGTCAGATTAGACCATTCTTGGCTTCTCTCTACACAAGTTTATCTCCAACTTGCTTCCCCATCTCTAGCCAAGGAACATTGAAGATAACCATTGCAGTCCAGTAAAAATGAACAAAAGCGTAACAGAAATCTAGTCTCAGGCATGTAGGTTTATCCTAGGCTGTGCCATTATCCACTGCACAACTTTAAAAATCAGTTGATGCTGATTCTTGTGGTAACTGTTTTATTCTGCCACTTGGATTTTTTTTAACATTTCAAATTAGCTCCATTCAGTCCATCATTTGTAGTTTTTAGTTGGTTATTTTGCTCACAGTGAAACTCAGAGAAGGAATTGATCAGATTAGAAAATGACCTGCTCCATTTCCTTTTATTATTTGGTGCTAGTTTTGTATGTTCTAACTTTATGCCATGTGGTGCTTCTGAAGAATTTCTCTGTACCAACCGATCTTCCACATAAGTGATGTAAATGAGGGTGATGTGGGATCAGTTTTTGATTGAATCATGGAGATGCTCTGAGATGAATGTTTCTGTACTGGAAAGCTCTGGGAATTCATAACCAAAAAATAACTGAGGGTTGATAACACCATGCAGGCAAGAGACGAGTTGTATCGCTATTTAAAAAAAAAGTTGGGAGCAAAAGCTAATTTTATAAAGGAGCAACCTCACTGTTGCACGTAATTCATTCAATAAAAAATGCTGATGATAAATATCAGCAATACAGTGGGTTAATAATGGTAGGAGTCACATGCATTCCCCAGCTGTACATCAGAGGCACAGCAGCAGTTTCCAACTTATGGGAGTGCTCATCATACACAACCTCCCATGGTCCCAGAATACATCTTACACAGTCAGGAAAGCCCACCAAAGCCTCTGCTTTCTGAGGAGGCTGAAGAGAGCTGGACTTTACACATTCATACTCATGTCATTTCATAGATGTGCAGTAGAGAGCATCCCAACAAGCTGCATCACTGCTTGGTATGGAAACTGAACTGCAGTGGACAGGAAAACTCTACAAAGGGTAGTAATAACTGTCCAACACATCACTGCCACCAGGCCACCCACCACAAAGGAAATATATACAGAAAGATGCCCAAGAAAGGGATCCCACCCACCCTGCTCATGGACTGTTTGTTCCATTGCCATCAGGGAGGAGGCAATGTAGCATTTCATTTTCAATCTTTTACTGATTTTTCAACAAAAAAATACAAATCAGAGGAAAAGTTATAGCAAACACATAATACAAAAAACATAGAAACAACAAAAGAATATATAGTGTCAAAGTCAAATAAATAAAATATTAAGCTAGCAGAAAGGATGATTTACATCTCTACCACTCCTCCACATCCCAACCACCACTACTTTATTAATTCCTGTCTATGTACAGACACTCCTGTGCCTGGCATTGCTTTATGGACATATAATCAATGCAAGCTATCTTATGTATGTATTTTTTGTTTTTTTTAATTATCATTGTTGTGATCTTTTGTGAAGTTTTTTGTGCTGCATCAATCCAGAGAAACAATTATTTCATTCTCCTTTACACTTGTGTACAGGAAATGACATTAAACAATCTTGAATCTTGATCTTGAATGAACTAAATTGAAGGTGGAATAATTTATGGGCATTTCCATATTTGTAGTTGTTTAACCTTATTGATTTGGAGTCATACAATTAAACTTGCATGATATACCATTACATCTGGATTTGTTAGGAATGTCAGTTCTAACTTCAAACCACTCCAGAGTGCATAGTAACTCCTAACAACTCCAAAATAGCACCGTGAGCTGAACTATTGGTAGGACTATCAGAGCAGACATATAGCTTCTTCCACTCTGTATAAGAGATCATGGCAGCAGAGAGGAATGCCTGGGGAGGGATTTCCACTCCTCCTGCCACACCCCTTGAAAAATTTTTAAAAGGCTGAGATAAAATCCATTGGTGTCTTATAAAAGGGCATAGTAAGGGGCATAGTCAAAGTCTTTTTTAAGTAGGATAGAAATGTCAAATACTACAAGTCATATGTTTAAGGTAAGAGGGGAAAGATATAAAAAGGATAGCAAGGCAGGTTTTGTTTTACATAGAATGTGGTAGGTGTCTGGAACACACTGCCAAAGAAGGTGGTAGAAGCACACATGATAGTAATCTTTAAGAGGTATTTAGACAAGTTCATGAACAAAGGGAGAATAAGAGAGATATAGATAGAGAAAGATAGATAGATACCTTATTGATCCCAAAGGAAATTACTGTGTCACAATAGCATTTCAAGTGTACAGATATAAATGTAGAAGAGAAGTAGAAAGAATAAAAAATAAGTTACCATGAACAGTCTAACAGGAGGAAGTTGTCACTGCCCTGCTATAGGTTGACTCATTATAGAATCTAATGGCCAAGAGTAAGAATGACCACTACAGCTCTCTTGGGAGCAGCATAGTTATTTTAGTCTGTTATTAAAAGCGCTCTTCTGTTCAGCCAAGGTGGCATGCAGAGGATGAAAAACATTGTCCAGAATTGCCAGGATTTTTGTACCACAGCCTCCAGTGTGTCCAGTTTGACTCCTATAACAGAGCCAGCCTTTATAATCAGTTTATTTAGCCTGTTGGCATCACCCGTGTTGATGCCATTGCTCCAGTACACTGCCGCATAGAAGATTCTACTGGTGACAACAGAATGGTAGAACATATGGAGTACATATTCTCAGTGGCCACTTTATTAGATGCTTCCTCTACCTAATAATGTGGACACAATGTATGTACATAATCATTTGCTGCTGTAGCTTATCCACTTCAAGGTTTGACATGTTGTGCATTCACAGATGCTCTTCTGCAAACCACAGTTGTAACACATGGCTATTTGAGTTACTGTTGACTTCCTGTCAGCTTCAACCAGTCTGGCCATTACCCTATCTCATTAACAAGGCATTTTTTCCCACAGAACTGCTGCTCACTGGATGTCTTTTTTTTTGTTTTTCACACCAATCTCTGTAAACTCTAGAACCTAGAGGGGTTCCCAACCTGGGGTCTATGGACTCTTTCCTTAATGGTATTGATACTGCCAGGAGGGATGAAAATCCCAGATCAGCAGTTTCTGAAATACACAAACCACCCTGCCTGACATCAACAATCATTCCACGATCAGCTAGTTCACATTTCTTCCACATTCTGATGTTGGGGCTGAACAACAACTGAACCTCTTGACCACGTCTGCATGCTTTGATGCATTGAGTTGCTGGCACTTGATTGGCTGATTACGTATTTTGCATTTATGAGTAGGTGTACCTAAAAGAAGAGGCCACTGCTTTTACGTAGGCAGATGGATTAGTTAGATTAACATCATAGCCGGCACTGACATAAAGGGATGAAGGGCCTATTCCTGTGCTATAAAGTTTTGTACAAAAGGGTTAATTGCACAACAATGGAGGTCAGTTGTTTATCTTTGAGAAGCAATTAGAAGGGTTTTGTTTATGGCTCAAATTATTTAGTTGTCACATCTCTGTGCTGCAACATCAAAAACACACTACACAAATACTTGTATCTCTGTTGCGTGTTTCCTTGCATTAAATGCAAAGAAGTATACAAATGGAAAGTCTGATTGTATACAGTGCACATTATGACTAAGGAATGAGCTCCCTGCAATTGAGAAACATCATTGGCAACCCACGCCTAGGATGGCAAGACCTCGGCTTGGCACACTTCCAGTGATGGGAGAGTGCAAGTGCAAGGGATAGGCGTGACATGGTCCAGACAGAGGTACGGAACCATGAGGACAAAAGGTGGGTATCGAAGGCAGTGGAGTTGGAGTCACGGGGCACCTGCAGAAAGGAAAAGCAGTGGTAAGAGTAAAGGAAATGTCTGTGAAAAGGTAGATACCCCAGTTTGTTCAAGTGCTGGGGGAATTGAAAAGTTTGCAAAGCATTCTCTATCTCAGTTCCAGCAAGTATTGTTTTTCTCTGTACTGCTGTCATTCATTTTCTCGAATTATGGTTCACCAAAGATATCAACTGTGATTAAGAAATACTCGTTTCTTTTTCTTTGAGGGCACTGAAAATTACAGCATCACCAACACAATGTTGAGCTTACCCTATCACAGTCATTCATGCATCGTCTCCATCAGAAACCTTCTCTGCAAATTAAAACATGCTTCTCACTTTCCCCGTTCTCTGCCACAGGAAACAGTTGAGGCTGGTTCATTGGCTATATTTAAGAGGAAGTTAGATATGGCCCTTGTGGCTAAAGGGATCAGGGGGTATGGAAAGAAAGCAGGTACAGGGTTCTGAGTTGGATGATCAGCCATGATCATAATGGCAGTGCAGGCTCAAAGAGCTGAATGGCCTACTCCTGCACCTATTTTCTATGTTCCTATGTTCTTGATGAAAGGCCACTGGCACGAAAAATTGCTTCTGTTTCTTGCCCCACTCATTTTGGATCCCTAACACTTTGTGTTGGATCTTGTGATATTTTCTTTTAAAATATGTTGTTGATTTTCTTTGGAAGTACACTTTCTATGCAAGCCTTTTTCCATCATCGGCAGTTTGTTTTTTTTTTACTTTTTAAGTTAAGTTCTATGTTATTTTAAATTCATTTTATTTTTGTTTCCTTCCAGGGCATCATCTTTGAAGGAGTTTTGATGTTGTGTCGGCTTATCATTCGGAAAGGTGTATGAACAATTCAAATTCAAGAAGACAATTCCTCATTTCAATACAATTGAACCCTGTATTATCAGTTTTGTTTGACCGTGTTAATGAAGATCTCGTGACATGCCAGAGAATTTTACTTTGTCTATTGCATTTGTTTTTCATTCTCAGGAATTTAGAAAGTTCAAAAAGATGCAACTTTAAAAAAAGGTTTTCAGTGATTATCAGGCAAACTACAGATATTACCCTGTCTTGCACTGTAGTTCAGCTTCCTAAATTAATATCATTAACTGAATTTGATCACAGGCATTTCAAAATTCCCAATAAATCCATTGAACTAAGGAATTATTTGTGATAATTTTCTATTGTTAATGTTATAAAATTGAACAAAAAAGTTAATCTTTATTGATTAGTTTCTGAAACACTGCAAGATTTCAATTGTATTGCTAATTTTGAAATCTACTGGTAAACATTAATTAGCTAATGCTGTATATAATCTATCACTTAATGTGATTTCAAAAGCAAAGTATGAAATTGAACTTTATTAATGCCATTTTCTTTATTGGGATGCCTTATTAAGCATAGAAAAGTATTTTGCATAATTTTAGCATATTTTATCACCTACAGTGGCAGATTACTTTTAAACTACGGTGAAGAACTAATGAAAAAACAAAGCTGGTATGCTCCCCAATATATCTTAAAGCTATTAAACTGGTTAAATACTAACAAGCTCAAGGAATCGATTTCATTTCTATTGTAGGTCCAATGCAATCTAGTAACTTATCCCTAAGTTACATTGCTAGTCAGAGCCCAGATAGAGATGTGGAAGAGGGAGAACCTTGTATAGTATTTGGGAATTCTCTCTTGATGCAGTAAATACTGTCCTGAATAAGAGTTTAGAAATTTCAAAATTTTATTTGTGTTAGAATATATGGTGGTGATACCCAGAAAATCCAGGAAAAGGGTATAATGGCAAAGATGCTGATACAATGACATCATCACAGGTCTATGAACTGTTAGAAAATAGAACATATTGTATAATTCACAGGTAGACAGGGTTGTAAAGAAGGCTTTTGGCATCGTAGCATTCATTAATCAAAGTATTGAGTATAGGAGTTGGGATGTTATGGTGAGGTTATATAAAATAAGACATTGGTGAAGCCAAATTTGGAGTATTGTGTACAGTTCTGGTCACCTAACTATAGGAAGGATATCAATAAGATTGAAAGAGTGCAGAGAAGATTTACTAGGATGTTGCCAGGTCTTTAGGAATTGAGTTACAGGGAAAGATTGAACAGGTTAAGACTTTATTCCTTGGAGAGCAGAAGAATGAGGGGGTATTTGGTAGAGGTTTACAAAATTATGAGGGGTATAGACAGAGTAAATGCAAGTAGGCTTTTTCCACTTAGATTAGGAGAGATAAATACGAGAGGATTAGGGTGAAAAGGGAAAGGTTTAGGGGGAACTTCTTCACTCAGAGCTGTGGGAGTGTGAAACGAGCTGCCATCTGACGTGGTAAATGCAGGCTCACTCTTAAGTTTTAAGAATAAATTGGATAGATACATGGATGGGAGAGGTCTGGAGCATTATGGACTGGGTGCAGGTCAATGGGACTAGCAGAATAAAGTTTTGGCATAGACTAGAAGGCCCGAATGGCCTGTTTTCTGTGCTATAGTGTTCTATGGTTCTAAATAGTAACCTTGCAAAAAAGAACAGTTTGTTTTTAATACCTGTTTCTAAGGTCATCAACAGCAATAAAACACTGATACCATAAAATAATCCACCATCAGTAATTGCTACAAACTTTCAGAATTTGAATCATAGTGGTTTCCTGCACTCTCATGGAATTCACTGGAACCTCTATTCCCACCCTCCCCTGAAACTCACGGGACCACTGTCCCCAGACTAATTTGAAACTCACCAGACTCCCGGTTCCCACTCTCCTCTGAAACTCACTGGCACCACTATCCCCACACTACCCTGAAACTCACTGTGACCACTATCCCCACACTACCCTGAAACTCACTGTGACCACTATCCCCACACTACCCTGAAACTCACTGTGACCACAATCCCCACGCTACCCTGAAACTCACTGTGACCACTATCCCCACACTACCCTGAAACTCACTGTGAACACAATCCCCACACTACCTTGAAGCACACTGGGACCACTATCCCCACGCTACCCTGAAACTCACTGTGACCACTATCCCCACACTACCCTGAAACTCACTGTGAACACAATCCCCACACTACCTTGAAGCACACTGGGACCACTATCCCCACGCTACCCTGAAACTCACTGTGACCACTATCCCCACACTACCCTGAAACTCACTGGCACCACTATCCCCACACTACCCTGAAACTCACTGTGACCACTATCCCCACACTACCCTGAAACTCACTGTGACCACTATCCCCACACTACCCTGAAACTCACTGTGACCACAATCCCCACGCTACCCTGAAACTCACTGTGAACACAATCCCCACACTACCCTGAAACACACTGGGACCACTATCCCCACGCTACCCTGAAACTCACTGTCACCACTATCCCCACACTACCCTGAAACACACTGGGACCACTATCCCCACACTACCCTGAAACTCACTGTGACCACTATCCCCACACTACCCTGAAACTCACTGTGACCACTATCCCCACACTACCCTGAAACTCACTGTGACCACAATCCCCACGCTACCCTGAAACTCACTGTGACCACTATCCGCACACTACCCTGAAACTCACTGTGAACACAATCCCCACACTACCTTGAAGCACACTGCGACCACTATCCCCACGCTACCCTGAAACTCACTGTGACCACTATCCCCACACTACCCTGAAACTCACTGTGAACACAATCCCCACACTACCTTGAAGCACACTGGGACCACTATCCCCACGCTACCCTGAAACTCACTGTGACCACTATCCCCACACTACCCTGAAACACACTGGGACCACTATCCCCACACTACCCTGAAACTCACTGTGACCACAATCCCCACGCTACCCTGAAACTCACTGTCACCACTATCCCCACACTACCCTGAAACACACTGAGACCACTATCCCCACACTACCCTGAAACTCACTGTGACCACTATCCCCACGCTACCCTGAAACACTGGGACCACTATCCACACACTACCCTGAAACTCACTGTGACCACTATCCCCACACTACCCTGAAACACACTGGGACCACAATCCCCACACTACCCTGAAACACACTGGGACCACTATCCACACACTACCCTGAAACTCACTGTGACCACTATCCCCACACTACCCTGAAACTCACTGTGAACACAATCCCCACACTACCCTGAAACTCACTGTGAACACAATCCCCACACTACCCTGAAACACACTGGGACCACTATCCCCACGCTACCCTGAAACTCACTGTGACCACTATCCCCACACTACCCTGAAACACACTGGGACCACTATCCCCACACTACCCTGAAACTCACTGGGACCACTATCCCCACACTACCCTGAAACACACTGGGACCACTATCCCCACACTACCCTGAAACTCACTGTGAACACAATCTCCACACTACCTTGAAACTCACTGAGACCACTATCCCCACACTACCCTGAAACACACTGTGACCACTATCCCCGCACTACCCTGAAACTCACTGTGACCACTATCCCCACACTACCCTGAAACTCACTGTGACCACAATCCCCACGCTACCCTGAAACTCACTGTGACCACTATCCCCACACTACCCTGAAACTCACTGTGAACACAATCCCCACACTACCTTGAAGCACACTGGGACCACTATCCCCACGCTACCCTGAAACTCACTGTGACCACTATCCCCACACTACCCTGAAACTCACTGTGAACACAATCCCCACACTACCTTGAAGCACACTGGGACCACTATCCCCACGCTACCCTGAAACTCACTGTGACCACTATCCCCACGCTACCCTGAAACTCACTGTGACCACTATCCGCACACTACCCTGAAACTCACTGTGAACACAATCCCCACACTACCTTGAAGCACACTGGGACCACTATCCCCACGCTACCCTGAAACTCACTGTGACCACTATCCCCACACTACCCTGAAACTCACTGTGAACACAATCCCCACACTACCTTGAAGCACACTGGGACCACTATCCCCACGCTACCCTGAAACTCACTGTGACCACTATCCCCACACTACCCTGAAACACACTGGGACCACTATCCCCACACTACCCTGAAACTCACTGTGACCACAATCCCCACGCTACCCTGAAACTCACTGTCACCACTATCCCCACACTACCCTGAAACACACTGAGACCACTATCCCCACACTACCCTGAAACTCACTGTGACCACTATCCCCACGCTACCCTGAAACACTGGGACCACTATCCACACACTACCCTGAAACTCACTGTGACCACTATCCCCACACTACCCTGAAACACACTGGGACCACTATCCCCACACTACCCTGAAACACACTGGGACCACTATCCACACACTACCCTGAAATGCACTGTGACCACTATCCCCACACTACCCTGAAACTCACTGTGAACACAATCCCCACACTACCCTGAAACTCACTGTGAACACAATCCCCACACTACACTGAAACACACTGGGACCACTATCCCCACGCTACCCTGAAACTCACTGTGACCACTATCCCCACACTACCCTGAAACACACTGGGACCACTATCCCCACACTACCCTGAAACTCACTGGGACCACTATCCCCACACTACCCTGAAACACACTGGGACCACTATCCCCACACTACCCTGAAACTCACTGTGAACACAATCTCCACACTACCTTGAAACTCACTGAGACCACTATCCCCACACTACCCTGAAACTCACTGTGACCACAATCCCCACACTACCTTGAAGCACTCTGGGACCACTATCCCCACGCTACCCTGAAACTCACTGTGACCACTATCCCCACACTACCCTGAAACTCACTGTGAACACAATCCCCACACTACCTTGAAGCACACTGGGACCACTATCCCCACGCTACCCTGAAACTCACTGTGACCACTATCCCCACACTACCCTGAAACTCACTGGCACCACTATCCCCACACTACCCTGAAACTCACTGTGACCACTATCCCCACACTACCCTGAAACTCACTGTGACCACAATCCCCACGCTACCCTGAAACTCACTGTGACCACTATCCCCACACTACCCTGAAACTCACTGTGAACACAATCCCCACACTACCTTGAAGCACACTGGGACCACTATCCCCAAGCTACCCTGAAACTCACTGTGACCACTATCCCCACACTACCCTGAAACTCACTGTGAACACAATCCCCACACTACCTTGAAGCACACTGGGACCACTATCCCCACGCTACCCTGAAACTCACTGTGACCACTATCCCCACACTACCCTGAAACACACTGGGAACACTATCCCCACACTACCCTGAAACTCACTGTGACCACTATCCCCACACTACCCTGAAACTCACTGTGACCACAATCCCCACGCTACCCTGAAACTCACTGTGAACACAATCCACACACTACCCTGAAACACACTGGGACCACTATCCCCACGCTACCCTGAAACTCACTGTCACCACTATCCCCACACTACCCTGAAACACACTGGGACCACTATCCCCACACTACCCTGAAACTCACTGTGACCACTATCCCCACGCTACCCTGAAACACTGGGACCACTATCCACACAATACCCTGAAACTCACTGTGACCACTATCCCCACACTACCCTGAAACACACTGGGACCACTATCCCCACACTACCCTGAAACTCACTGGGACCACTATCCCCACACTACCCTGAAACACACTGGGACCACTATCCCCACACTACCCTGAAACACACTGGGACCACTATCCCCACACTACCCTGAAACTCACTGTGAACACAATCTCCACACTACCTTGAAACTCAGTGAGACCACTATCCCCACACTACCCTGAAACACACTGTGACCACTATCCCCGCACTACCCTGAAACTCACTGTGACCACTATCCCCACACTACCCTGAAACTCACTGTGACCACAATCCCCACACTACCCTGAAACACACTGAGACCACTATCCCCACACTACCCTGAAACTCACTGTGACCACTATCCCCACGCTACCCTGAAACACTGGGACCACTATCCACACACTACCCTGAAACTCACTGTGACCACTATCCCCACACTACCCTGAAACACACTGGGACCACTATCCCCACACTACCCTGAAACACACTGGGACCACTATCCCCACACTACCCTGAAACTCACTGTGAACACAATCCCCACACTACCCTGAAACACACTGGGACCACTATCCCCACGCTACCCTGAAACTCACTGTGACCACTATCCCCACACTACCCTGAAACACACTGGGACCACTATCCCCTCACTACCCTGAAACTCACTGGGACCACTATCCCCACACTACCCTGAAACACACTGGGACCACTATCCCCACACTACCCTGAAACTCACTGTGAACACAATCTCCACACTACCTTGAAACTCACTGAGACCACTATCCCCACACTACCCTGAAACACACTGTGACCACTATCCCCGCGCTACCCTGAAACTCACTGTGACCACTATCCCCACACTACCCTGAAACTCACTGTGACCACAATCCCCACGCTACCCTGAAACTCACTGTGATCACTATCCCCACACTACCCTGAAACTCACTGTGAACACAATCCCCACACTACCTTGAAGCACACTGGGACCACTATCCCCACGCTACCCTGAAACTCACTGTGACCACTATGCCCACACTACCCTGAAACACACTGGGTACACTATCCCCACACTACCCTGAATCTCACTGTGACCACTATCCCCACACTACCCTGAAACTCACTGTGAACACAATCCCCACACTACCTTGAAGCACACTGGGACCACTATCCCCACGCTACCCTGAAACTCACTGTGACCACTATCCCCACACTACCCTGAAACTCACTGTGAACACAATCCCCACACTACCTTGAAGCACACTGGGACCACTATCCCCACGCTACCCTGAAACTCACTGTGACCACTATCCCCACACTACCCTGAAACTCACTGTGAACACAAGCCCCACACTACCTTGAAGCACACTGGGACCACTATCCCCACGCTACCCTGAAACTCACTGTGACCACTATCCCCACACTACCCTGAAACTCACTGGCACCACTATCCCCACACTACCCTGAAACTCACTGTGACCACTATCCCCACACTACCCTGAAACTCACTGTGACCACAATCCCCACGCTACCCTGAAACTCACTGTGACCACTATCCGCACACTACCCTGAAACTCACTGTGAACACAATCCCCACACTACCTTGAAGCACACTGGGACCACTATCCCCACGCTACCCTGAAATTCACTGTGACCACTATCCCCACACTACCCTGAAACTCACTGTGAACACAAACCCAAACACTACCTTGAAGCACACTGGGACCACTATCCCCACGCTACCCTGAAACTCACTGTGACCACTATCCCCACACTACCCTGAAACACACTGGGACCACTATCCCCACACTACCCTGAAACTCACTGTGACCACTATCCCCACACTACCCTGAAACTCACTGTAACCACTATCCCCACACTACCCTGAAACTCACTGTGACCACAATCCCCACGCTACCCTGAAACTCACTGTGACCACTATCCGCACACTACCCTGAAACTCACTGTGAACACAATCCCCACACTACCTTGAAGCACACTGCGACCACTATCCCCACGCTACCCTGAAACTCACTATGACCACTATCCCCACACTACCCTGAAACTCACTGTGAACACAATCCCCACACTACCTTGAAGCACACTGGGACCACTATCCCCACGCTACCCTGAAACTCACTGTGACCACTATCCCCACACTACCCTGAAACACACTGGGACCACTATCCCCACACTACCCTGAAACTCACTGTGACCACAATCCCCACGCTACCCTGAAACTCACTGTCACCACTATCCCCACACTACCCTGAAACACACTGAGACCACTATCCCCACACTACCCTGAAACTCACTGTGACCACTATCCCCACGCTACCCTGAAACACTGGGACCACTATCCACACACTACCCTGAAACTCACTGTGACCACTATGCCCACACTACCCTGAAACACACTGGGACCACTATCCCCACACTACCCTGAAACACACTGGGACCACTATCCACACACTACCCTGAAACTCACTGTGACCACTATCCCCACACTACCCTGAAACTCACTGTGAACACAATCCCCACACTACCCTGAAACTCACTGTGAACACAATCCCCACACTACCCTGAAACACACTGGGACCACTATCCCCACGCTACCCTGAAACTCACTGTGACCACTATCCCCACACTACCCTGAAACACACTGGGACCACTATCCCCACACTACCCTGAAACTCACTGGGACCACTATCCCCACACTACCCTGAAACACACTGGGACCACTATCCCCACACTACCCTGAAACTCACTGTGAACACAATCTCCACACTACCTTGAAACTCACTGAGACCACTATCCCCACACTACCCTGAAACACACTGTGACCACTATCCCCGCACTACCCTGAAACTCACTGTGACCACTATCCCCACACTACCCTGAAACTCACTGTGACCACAATCCCCACGCTACCCTGAAACTCACTGTGACCACTATCCCCACACTACCCTGAAACTCACTGTGAACACAATCCCCACACTACCTTGAAGCACACTGGGACCACTATCCCCACGCTACCCTGAAACTCACTGTGACCACTATCCCCACACTACCCTGAAACTCACTGTGAACACAATCCCCACACTACCTTGAAGCACACTGGGACCACTATCCCCACGCTACCCTGAAACTCACTGTGACCACTATCCCCACGCTACCCTGAAACTCACTGTGACCACTATCCGCACACTACCCTGAAACTCACTGTGAACACAATCCCCACACTACCTTGAAGCACACTGGGACCACTATCCCCACGCTACCCTGAAACTCACTGTGACCACTATCCCCACACTACCCTGAAACTCACTGTGAACACAATCCCCACACTACCTTGAAGCACACTGGGACCACTATCCCCACGCTACCCTGAAACTCACTGTGACCACTATCCCCACACTACCCTGAAACACACTGGGACCACTATCCCCACACTACCCTGAAACTCACTGTGACCACAATCCCCACGCTACCCTGAAACTCACTGTCACCACTATCCCCACACTACCCTGAAACACACTGAGACCACTATCCCCACACTACCCTGAAACTCACTGTGACCACTATCCCCACGCTACCCTGAAACACTGGGACCACTATCCACACACTACCCTGAAACTCACTGTGACCACTATCCCCACACTACCCTGAAACACACTGGGACCACTATCCCCACACTACCCTGAAACACACTGGGACCACTATCCACACACTACCCTGAAACTCACTGTGACCACTATCCCCACACTACCCTGAAACTCACTGTGAACACAATCCCCACACTACCCTGAAACTCACTGTGAACACAATCCCCACACTACACTGAAACACACTGGGACCACTATCCCCACGCTACCCTGAAACTCACTGTGACCACTATCCCCACACTACCCTGAAACACACTGGGACCACTATCCCCACACTACCCTGAAACTCACTGGGACCACTATCCCCACACTACCCTGAAACACACTGGGACCACTATCCCCACACTACCCTGAAACTCACTGTGAACACAATCTCCACACTACCTTGAAACTCACTGAGACCACTATCCCCACACTACCCTGAAACTCACTGTGACCACAATCCCCACGCTACCCTGAAACTCACTGTGACCACTATCCCCACACTACCCTGAAACTCACTGTGAACACAATCCCCACACTACCTTGAAGCACACTGGGACCACTATCCCCAAGCTACCCTGAAACTCACTGTGACCACTATCCCCACACTACCCTGAAACTCACTGTGAACACAATCCCCACACTACCTTGAAGCACACTGGGACCACTATCCCCACGCTACCCTGAAACTCACTGTGACCACTATCCCCACACTACCCTGAAACACACTGGGAACACTATCCCCACACTACCCTGAAACTCACTGTGACCACTATCCCCACACTACCCTGAAACTCACTGTGACCACAATCCCCACGCTACCCTGAAACTCACTGTGAACACAATCCACACACTACCCTGAAACACACTGGGACCACTATCCCCACGCTACCCTGAAACTCACTGTCACCACTATCCCCACACTACCCTGAAACACACTGGGACCACTATCCCCACACTACCCTGAAACTCACTGTGACCACTATCCCCACGCTACCCTGAAACACTGGGACCACTATCCACACAATACCCTGAAACTCACTGTGACCACTATCCCCACACTACCCTGAAACACACTGGGACCACTATCCCCACACTACCCTGAAACTCACAGGGACCACTATCCCCACACTACCCTGAAACACACTGGGACCACTATCCCCACACTACCCTGAAACTCACTGTGAACACAATCTCCACACTACCTTGAAACTCAGTGAGACCACTATCCCCACACTACCCTGAAACACACTGTGACCACTATCCCCGCACTACCCTGAAACTCACTGTGACCACTATCCCCACACTACCCTGAAACTCACTGTGACCACAATCCCCACACTACCCTGAAACACACTGAGACCACTATCCCCACACTACCCTGAAACTCACTGTGACCACTATCCCCACGCTACCCTGAAACACTGGGACCACTATCCACACACTACCCTGAAACTCACTGTGACCACTATCCCCACACTACCCTGAAACACACTGGGACCACTATCCCCACACTACCCTGAAACACACTGGGACCACTATCCACACACTACCCTGAAACTCACTGTGACCACTATCCCCACACTACCCTGAAACTCACTGTGAACACAATCCCCACACTACCCTGAAACACACTTGGACCACTATCCCCACGCTACCCTGAAACTCACTGTGACCACTATCCCCACACTACCCTGAAACACACTGGGACCACTATCCCCTCACTACCCTGAAACTCACTGGGACCACTATCCCCACACTACCCTGAAACACACTGGGACCACTATCCCCACACTACCCTGAAACTCACTGTGAACACAATCTCCACACTACCTTGAAACTCACTGAGACCACTATCCCCACACTACCCTGAAACACACTGTGACCACTATCCCCGCGCTACCCTGAAACTCACTGTGACCACTATCCCCACACTACCCTGAAACTCACTGTGACCACAATCCCCACGCTACCCTGAAACTCACTGTGACCACTATCCCCACACTACCCTGAAACTCACAGTGAACACAATCCCCACACTACCTTGAAGCACACTGGGACCACTATCCCCACGCTACCCTGAAACTCACTGTGACCACTATCCCCACACTACCCTGAAACTCACTGTGAACACAATCCCCACACTACCTTGAAGCACACTGGGACCACTATCCCCACGCTACCCTGAAACTCACTGTGACCACTATCCCCACGCTACCCTGAAACTCACTGTGATCACTATCCCCACACTACCCTGAAACTCACTGTGAACACAATCCCCACACTACCCTGAAACTCACTGTGATCACTATCCCCACACTACCCTGAAACTCACTGTGAACACAATCCCCACACTACCTTGAAGCACACTGGGACCACTATCCCCACGCTACCCTGAAACTCACTGTGACCACTATCCCCACACTACCCTGAAACACACTGGGACCACTATCCCCACACTACCCTGAAACTCACTGTGAACACAATCCCCACACTACCTTGAAGCACACTGGGACCACTATCCCCACGCTACCCTGAAACTCACTGTGACCACTATCCCCACACTACCCTGAAACACACTGGGACCACTATCCCCACACTACCCTGAAACACACTGTGACCACTATCCCCACACTACCCTGAAACTCACTGTGAACACAATCCCCACACTACCTTGAAGCACACTGGGACCACTATCCCCACGCTACCCTGAAACTCACTGTGACCACTATCCCCACACTACCCTGAAACTCACTGTGAACACAAGCCCCACACTACCTTGAAGCACACTGGGACCACTATCCCCACGCTACCCTGAAACTCACTGTGACCACTATCCCCACACTACCCTGAAACTCACTGGCACCACTATCCCCACACTACCCTGAAACTCACTGTGACCACTATCCCCACACTACCCTGAAACTCACTGTGACCACAATCCCCACGCTACCCTGAAACTCACTGTGACCACTATCCGCACACTACCCTGAAACTCACTGTGAACACAATCCCCACACTACCTTGAAGCACACTGGGACCACTATCCCCACGCTACCCTGAAATTCACTGTGACCACTATTCCCACACTACCCTGAAACTCACTGTGAACACAAACCCAAACACTACCTTGAAGCACACTGGGACCACTATCCCCACGCTACCCTGAAACTCACTGTGACCACTATCCCCACACTACCCTGAAACACACTGGGACCACTATCCCCACACTACCCTGAAACTCACTGTGACCACAATCCCCACGCTACCCTGAAACACACTGTCACCACTATCCCCACACTACCCTGAAACACACTGAGACCACTATCCCCACACTACCCTGAAACTCACTGTGACCACTATCCCCACACTACTCTGAAACACACTGGGACCACTATCCCCACACTACCCTGAAACACACTGGGAACACTATCCCCACACTACCCTGAAACTCACTGTGACCACTATCCCCACACTACCCTGAAACTCACTGTGACCACAATCCCCACGCTACCCTGAAACTCACTGTGAACACAATCCACACACTACCCTGAAACACACTGGGACCACTATCCCCACGCTACCCTGAAACTCACTGTCACCACTATCCCCACACTACCCTGAAACACACTGGGACCACTATCCCCACACTACCCTGAAACTCACTGTGACCACTATCCCCACGCTACCCTGAAACACTGGGACCACTATCCACACAATACCCTGAAACTCACTGTGACCACTATCCCCACACTACCCTGAAACACACTGGGACCACTATCCCCACACTACCCTGAAACTCACAGGGACCACTATCCCCACACTACCCTGAAACACACTGGGACCACTATCCCCACACTACCCTGAAACTCACTGTGAACACAATCTCCACACTACCTTGAAACTCAGTGAGACCACTATCCCCACACTACCCTGAAACACACTGTGACCATTATCCCCGCACTACCCTGAAACTCACTGTGACCACTATCCCCACACTACCCTGAAACTCACTGTGACCACAATCCCCACACTACCCTGAAACACACTGAGACCACTATCCCCACACTACCCTGAAACTCACTGTGACCACTATCCCCACGCTACCCTGAAACACTGGGACCACTATCCACACACTACCCTGAAACTCACTGTGACCACTATCCCCACACTACCCTGAAACACACTGGGACCACTATCCCCACACTACCCTGAAACACACTGGGACCACTATCCACACACTACCCTGAAACTCACTGTGACCACTATCCCCACACTACCCTGAAACTCACTGTGAACACAATCCCCACACTACCCTGAAACACACTGGGACCACTATCCACACACTACCCTGAAACTCACTGTGACCACTATCCCCACGCTACCCTGAAACTCACTGTGACCACTATCCCCACACTACCCTGAAACTCACTGTGAACACAATCCCCACACTACCCTGAAGCACACTGGGACCACTATCCACACACTACCCTGAAACTCACTGTGACCACTATCCCCACGCTACCCTGAAACTCACTGTGACCACTATCCCCACACTACCCTGAAACACACTGGGACCACTATCCCCTCACTACCCTGAAACTCACTGGGACCACTATCCCCACACTACCCTGAAACACACTGGGACCACTATCCCCACACTACCCTGAAACTCACTGTGAACACAATCTCCACACTACCTTGAAACTCACTGAGACCACTATCCCCACACTACCCTGAAACACACTGTGACCACTATCCCCGCGCTACCCTGAAACTCACTGTGACCACTATCCCCACACTACCCTGAAACTCACTGTGACCACAATCCCCACGCTACCCTGAAACTCACTGTGACCACTATCCCCACACTACCCTGAAACTCACTGTGAACACAATCCCCACACTACCCTGAAACTCACTGTGACCACTATCCCCACACTACCCTGAAACTCACTGTGACCACTATCCCCACACTACCCTGAAACTCACTGTGAACACAATCCCCACACTACCTTGAAGCACACTGGGACCACTATCCCCACTCTACCCTGAAACTCACTGTGACCACTATCCCCACACTACCCTGAAACTCACTGTGAACACAAGCCCCACACTACCTTGAAGCACACTGGGACCACTATCCCCACGCTACCCTGAAACTCACTGTGACCACTATCCCCACACTACCCTGAAACTCACTGGCACCACTATCCCCACACTACCCTGAAACTCACTGTGACCACTATCCCCACACTACCCTGAAACTCACTGTGACCACAATCCCCACGCTACCCTGAAACTCACTGTGACCACTATCCGCACACTACCCTGAAACTCACTGTGAACACAATCCCCACACTACCTTGAAGCACACTGGGACCACTATCCCCACGCTACCCTGAAATTCACTGTGACCACTATTCCCACACTACCCTGAAACTCACTGTGAACACAAACCCAAACACTACCTTGAAGCACACTGGGACCACTATCCCCACGCTACCCTGAAACTCACTGTGACCACTATCCCCACACTACCCTGAAACACACTGGGACCACTATCCCCACACTACCCTGAAACTCACTGTGACCACAATCCCCACGCTACCCTGAAACTCACTGTCACCACTATCCCCACACTACCCTGAAACACACTGAGACCACTATCCCCACTCTACCCTGAAACTCACTGTGACCACTATCACCACGCTACCCTGAAACACTGGGACCACTATCCACACACTACCCTGAAACTCACTGTGACCACTATCCCCACACTACTCTGAAACACACTGGGACCACTATCCCCACACTACCCTGAAACACACTGGGACCACTATCCACACACTACCCTGAAACTCACTGTGACCACGATCCCCAGACTACCCTGAAACTCACTGTGAACACAATCCCCAGACTACCTTGAAGCACACTGGGACCACTATCCCCACGCTACCCTGAAACTCACTGTGACCACTATCCCCACACTACCCTGAAACTCACTGTGAACACAATCCCCACACTAACTTGAAGCACACTGGGACCACTATCCCCACGCTACCCTGAAACTCACTGTGACCACTATCCCCACACTACCCTGAAACTCACTGTGAACACAATCCCCACACTACCTTGAAGCACACTGGGACCACTATCCCCACGCTACCCTGAAACTCACTGTGACCAGTATCCCCACACTACCCTGAAACTCACTGGCACCACTATCCCCACACTACCCTGAAACTCGCTGTGACCACTATCCCCACACTACCCTGAAACTCACTGTGACCACTATCCCCACACTACCCTGAAACTCACTGTGACCACAATCCCCACGCTACCCTGAAACTCACTGTGACCACTATCCCCACGCTACCCTGAAACTCACTGTGAACACAATCCACACACTACCCTGAAACACACTGGGACCACTATCCCCACGCTACCAAGAAACTCACTGTCACCACTATCCCCACACTACCCTGAAACACACTGGGACCACTATCCCCACACTACCCTGAAACTCACTGTGACCACTATCCCCACGCTACCCTGAAACACTGGGACCACTATCCACACAATACCCTGAAACTCACTGTGACCACTATCCCCACACTACCCTGAAACACACTGGGACCACTATCCCCACACTACCCTGAAACTCACTGGGACCACTATCCCCACACTACCCTGAAACACACTGGGACCACTATCCCCACACTACCCTGAAACTCACTGTGAACACAATCTCCACACTACCTTGAAACTCAGTGAGACCACTATCCCCACACTACCCTGAAACACACTGTGACCACTATCCCCGCACTACCCTGAAACTCACTGTGACCACTATCCCCACACTACCCTGAAACTCACTGTGACCACAATCCCCACGCTACCCTGAAACTCACTGTGACCACTATCCCCACACTACCCTGAAACTCACTGTGAACACAATCCCCACACTACCTTGAAGCACACTGGGACCACTATCCCCACGCTACCCTGAAACTCACTGTGACCACTATCCCCACACTACCCTGAAACTCACTGTGAACACAATCCCCACACTACCTTGAAGCACACTGGGACCACTATCCCCACGCTACCCTGAAACTCACTGTGACCACTATCCCCACACTACCCTGAAACTCACTGGCACCACTATCCCCACACTACCCTGAAACTCACTGTGACCACTATCCCCACACTACCCTGAAACTCACTGTGACCACTATCCCCACACTACCCTGAAACTCACTGTGACCACAATCCCCACGCTACCCTGAAACTCACTGTGACCACTATCCGCACACTACCCTGAAACTCACTGTGAACACAATCCCCACACTACCTTGAAGCACACTGGGACCACTATCCCCACGCTACCCTGAAACTCACTGTGACGACTATCCCCACACTACCCTGAAACTCACTGTGAACACAATCCCCACACTACCTTGAAGCACACTGGGACCACTATCCCCACGCTACCCTGAAACTCACTGTGACCACTATCCCCACACTACCCTGAAACACACTGGGACCACTATCCCCACACTACCCTGAAACTCACTGTGACCACAATCCCCACGCTACCCTGAAACTCACTGTCACCACTATCCCCACACTACCCTGAAACACACTGAGACCACTATCCCCACACTACCCTGAAACTCACTGTGAACACAATCCCCACACTACCCTGAAACACACTGGGACCACTATCCCCACGCTACCCTGAAACTCACTGTGACCACTATCCCCACACTACCCTGAAACACACTGGGACCACTATCCCCACACTACCCTGAAACTCACTGGGACCACTATCCCCACACTACCCTGAAACACACTGGGACCACTATCCCCACACTACCCTGAAACTCACTGTGAACACAATCTCCACACTACCTTGAAACTCACTGAGACCACTATCCCCACACTACCCTGAAACACACTGTGACCACTATCCCCACACTACCCTGAAACTCACTGTGACCACAATCCCCACACTACCTTGAAGCACACTGGGACCACTATCCCCACGCTACCCTGAAACTCACTGTGACCACTATCCCCACACTACCCTGAAACTCACTGTGAACACAATCCCCACACTACCTTGAAGCACACTGGGACCACTATCCCCACGCTACCCTGAAACTCACTGTGACCACTATCCCCACACTACCCTGAAACTCACTGTGAACACAATCCCCACACTACCTTGAAGCACACTGGGACCACTATCCCCACGCTACCCTGAAACTCACTGTGACCACTATCCCCACACTACCCTGAAACTCACTGGCACCACTATCCCCACACTACCCTGAAACTCACTGTGACCACAATCCCCACGCTACCCTGAAACTCACTGTGACCACTATCCCCACACTACCCTGAAACTCACTGTGAACACAATCCCCACACTACCTTGAAGCACACTGGGACCACTATCCCCACGCTACCCTGAAACTCACTGTGACCACTATCCCCACACTACCCTGAAACTCACTGTGAACACAATCCCCACACTACCTTGAAGCACACTGGGACCACTATCCCCACGCTACCCTGAAACTCACTGTGACCACTATCCCCACACTACCCTGAAACTCACTGGCACCACTATCCCCACACTACCCTGAAACTCACTGTGACCACAATCCCCACGCTACCCTGAAACTCACTGTGACCACTATCCCCACACTACCCTGAAACTCACTGTGAACACAATCCCCACACTACCTTGAAGCACACTGGGACCACTATCCCCACGCTACCCTGAAACTCACTGTGTCCACTATCCCCACACTACCCTGAAACTCACTGTGAACACAATCCCCACACTACCTTGAAGCACACTGGGACCACTATCCCCACGCTACCCTGAAACTCACTGTGACCACTATCCCCACACTACCCTGAAACTCACTGGCACCACTATCCCCACACTACCCTGAAACTCACTGTGACCACTATCCCCACACTACCCTGAAACTCACTGTGACCACTATCCCCACACTACCCTGAAACTCACTGTGACCACAATCCCCACGCTACCCTGAAACTCACTGTGACCACTATCCGCACACTACCCTGAAACTCACTGTGAACACAATCCCCACACTACCTTGAAGCACACTGGGACCACTATCCCCACGCTACCCTGAAACTCACTGTGACGACTATCCCCACACTACCCTGAAACTCACTGTGAACACAATCCCCACACTACCTTGAAGCACACTGGGACCACTATCCCCACGCTACCCTGAAACTCACTGTGACCACTATCCCCACACTACCCTGAAACACACTGGGACCACTATCCCCACACTACCCTGAAACTCACTGTGACCACAATCCCCACGCTACCCTGAAACTCACTGTCACCACTATCCCCACACTACACTGAAACACACTGAGACCACTATCCCCACACTACCCTGAAACTCACTGTGAACACAATCCCCACACTACCCTGAAACACACTGGGACCACTATCCCCACGCTACCCTGAAACTCACTGTGACCACTATCCCCACACTACCCTGAAACACACTGGGACCACTATCCCCACACTACCCTGAAACTCACTGGGACCACTATCCCCACACTACCCTGAAACACACTGGGACCACTATCCCCACACTACCCTGAAACTCACTGTGAACACAATCTCCACACTACCTTGAAACTCACTGAGACCACTATCCCCACACTACCCTGAAACACACTGTGACCACTATCCCCGCACTACCCTGAAACTCACTGTGACCACTATCCCCACACTACCCTGAAACTCACTGTGACCACAATCCCCACACTACCTTGAAGCACACTGGGACCACTATCCCCACGCTACCCTGAAACTCACTGTGACCACTATCCCCACACTACCCTGAAACTCACTGTGAACACAATCCCCACACTACCTTGAAGCACACTGGGACCACTATCCCCACGCTACCCTGAAACTCACTGTGACCACTATCCCCACACTACCCTGAAACTCACTGTGAACACAATCCCCACACTACCTTGAAGCACACTGGGACCACTATCCCCACGCTACCCTGAAACTCACTGTGACCACTATCCCCACACTACCCTGAAACTCACTGGCACCACTATCCCCACACTACCCTGAAACTCACTGTGACCACTATCCCCACACTACCCTGAAACTCACTGTGACCACAATCCCCACACTACCCTGAAACTCACTGTGACCACAATCCCCACGCTACCCTGAAACTCACTGTGACCACTATCCCCACACTACCCTGAAACTCACTGTGAACACAATCCCCACACTACCTTGAAGCACACTGGGACCACTATCCCCATGCTACCCTGAAACTCACTGTGACCACTATCCCCACACTACCCTGAAACACACTGGGACCACTATCCCCACACTACCCTGAAACTCACTGTGACCACAATCCCCACGCTACCCTGAAACTCACTGTCACCACTATCCCCACACTATCCTGAAACACACTGAGACCACTATCCCCACACTACCCTGAAACTCACTGTGACCACTATCCCCACGCTACCCTGAAACACTGGGACCACTATCCACACACTACCCTGAAACTCACTGTGACCACTATCCCCACACTACCCTGAAACACACTGGGACCACTATCCCCACACTACCCTGAAACACACTGGGACCACAATCCACACACTACCCTGAAACTCACTGTGACCACTATCCCCACACTACCCTGAAACTCACTGTGAACACAATCCCCACACTACCCTGAAACTCACTGTGAACACAATCCCCACACTACACTGAAACACACTGGGACCACTATCCCCACGCTACCCTGAAACTCACTGTGACCACTATCCCCACACTACCCTGAAACACACTGGGACCACTATCCCCACACTACCCTGAAACTCACTGGGACCACTATCCCCACACTACCCTGAAACACACTGGGACCACTATCCCCACACTACCCTGAAACTCACTGTGAACACAATCTCCACACTACCTTGAAACTCACTGAGACCACTATCCCCACACTACCCTGAAACTCACTGTGACCACAATCCCCACACTACCTTGAAGCACACTGGGACCACTATCCCCACGCTACCCTGAAACTCACTGTGACCACTATCCCCACACTACCCTGAAACTCACTGTGAACACAATCCCCACACTACCTTGAAGCACACTGGGACCACTATCCCCACGCTACCCTGAAACTCACTGTGACCACTATCCCCACACTACCCTGAAACTCACTGGCACCACTATCCCCACACTACCCTGAAACTCACTGTGACCACTATCCCCACACTACCCTGAAACTCACTGTGACCACAATCCCCACGCTACCCTGAAACTCACTG